>NC_091124.1:315000-535000 GCF_040183065.1 Periplaneta americana | reverse complement strand
CAACCAAAATGCGTTCCAGAACTCATCAACTCTTCGCTTGTTGCGTTCCCTGGAGGCAGTTCGAGGGCGACCGCTACGAGGCTCATCTTGGATGCTCTTCGAAATGTTTCACCATCTCCTAACACTGCTGGCGCCCATGCACGCTGAAGTCTGAGGTGAATTGCAGCAGCAGATGTTTCTTCTTCAACAGGAATTTAATAACAGCACGCTGTCGAAACGAACCATCGTTGTCGACCATTTTGCAAACATTGCCTGTGGTCACATGATAGTAGTTAATGACGTCACAATATGTCAGTACATAGTGTAAAGTCTTTAGATTATGATCATATAATCGTTTTTGTTACATTGTTGACATTGAAATTATAGCACTGTGTTGCTCATGACTTTCAGTACGGTCCTCTGCAGTTATTCGGTAATTCTATTAGAGTCAAAATTATTTTACGTGGCGTTAATGTATCACACGAAACCCTTTTGGAAGAAGACGTGCTGAAAAATTTTATCAACCGTTTAAAATCTGTTACCTTGAGCCGGTTTTGGACCTGCTAACTTCGACATCTACGAAACGAGCCCATCTTACGTAATTAGCAACAATTTGAGTCGTATTCAGTCCCAGTATTAACAGAGGAACATCGTGCAATGTACACAAGGCCGTCCTTATTTGCATGCGGCCATGTAATGACTTCCATTAAAACGCAATGCTTGTAAAAACGCGTTCAGAATTGTACAGCGTTTGTTATAACGGTGCAAGCCATCCTTCATCCGCCTTCACTGGAATCTGCTGACGGTGTTGTTACGTCGATGTGTAGAAAACAACAGAAACGCTGAGAAGCAAAAAAGGCGTTTCTCACGCGATGAGAACCGCTTTACGAAGCATTCTGGTTTATTCCTATAAAACTGCGCTAAACCTCCCAAAGTCCGTAACTGTAAATTTTATTAAGATGGCAGTTCTTCATTTAAGTACCCTTCCAAATAGCAAATAATGACAAAGTATGAAGCATTGGTGTGAGATTCTGCTAGCTGAGCGCCGGCTTCATATTCCGACCAGGACGGCGCTGGGGCAGGATTTCACTGGTCGTTACCTTCCCCTCCCTCTATTTCGTAATTCATAGAAGAGTGTAGAATGGAACTGGAAACCACTGTGTCGTATTTTAGTGTTAGTTCCACGAGAAAAGTAAGCAATGGAAATGCCCATTCGATAATAATAATAATAATAATAATAATAATAATAATAATAATAATAATAATAATAATAAAAATAATACAGTAATAATGGGTTAGGATGAGAGGAGAGGATGGAAATTTACGAGAACCCAGGACCACATGTCACTATATTATTATTTCTACTGATGTTACAATCGATATAAAAATGTTTCCAACATCTAAATTAACCGACAGTTTTCGTAGCAACGCCAATTGTATACTCTTCTTCTAAAACGCTCGTAAAATGCTTTTTTATTTTTAGTAAAAGAGTATTTTCCCTGGACAAAAAATACAATACGAGGAATGGAAAAAAATTACAGAGAGAGGAGGGGAGAGCGAGATGCAACGTTATCCCTGCGGTGGCTAAGTGGCCAGACCTCCGGCCTGTCACGCAGACGGCCCGGGTTCGAGTCCCGGTCAGAAATTCAGTGACACTTATGGCGGACAAGGTCGCAGTTGGGTTTTTCTCGGGGATCTCCCGTTTTCCACACATCAGGCGTCTACACCATTTCTCCATTTCGTCATCATGCCATAGCATTCCCTGAATGCCGGCTGGCGACCCACGGAGGGGGCTGGCCTAGGGGCGATGGGGGTTGCTTGCTCGAAATCTGGGTACGCAGCGAACCCTAGTGTAGTCAGCCGGTATGGGTTTGGGAATGCGCCTAGCTTGAGGGTAAGCGCAGTAGATCGTAACAGGTCGCAGTGCTGGTTCATTTTTGTATATACTTATAATTTATTAATAATTCACAAAGTTAATACATACGCTAAACAATGTGTCCAATATTAACAATTTCAAATATACAATTGTAATAACAAATTTTATGTAATACCCTAGATCATATATGTAACAGATATGTCGGGCTTATAGGCTTTGAGGTTAACAACTTTTGTCAGGTTTACTACGCTGCCATCTAGTTGTTACATAAGGAGTCACGTTTGCATTGCATTAGCGACTGTGCTGCCATCTCGTGTTCGTTTACGGCAGACGGGTGGCGATCCTGGCGGTTGTTCTCTTCAAAGTGCTGCCGATGTTAACGTAGCGAGGAGTTATCTGTTACATATATGATCTAGAGTAATACTAATGTTGTTTGATCTAGCCACTTAACGTTTTTGGCCTATCTTTCACTTATTGCTTTAGTGCAAGTTTCGACCTTTATTATAGACCATAAAACTTATTTACTGCTTAAGCTGAATTTCTTTTCTATAGTCCCGTCGCTCTAATTTCCGACAGCCAATCGCGTTGCAGGTCGGCTACATTTAAACGTGTGCGTCTTGTGATTCGCTTATGAAGACGTTATTCATTTCTTAAGGCTGGATAAATACTTGGTATAATCGCCCGCCATTTTGGCTCTTTCGTTGGCGTTCGCAGAAAGCACACGAGGACGTTATTTGCCGCTCAATTATTTGCTGAATTACAGTGCGTTTGATTTATTATCATAGGAGCTACGACATGATAATGTTTAACGGTGTGGCTAATAGATCCCTCGTATGGTAGCTCGGCAACGAAAGAACAAAAATGGCGAACGATACTACCTACATAGACTTTATAGAGCCTTCACTTCCTAAGACGTAAGCAAAGGGGAGGAGTCACGCCGGGAATAACAGCGTCGCGACTATAGTGAAGCATGTGGAACGTACAGAGCCAAAGCGCGATATTGCAACTAAACAGCATTCTGCCTTTTCTCGCCCCGATAGCGGACAGCTTAGCGGGCGGGTAGACGCCCAGGCTGAAAGGAAACTTTGGGAATATTATAAAATTGTCCACTTCGTGTATGACGCCAGAAAGGCGAGTGACGCCATTGGCTGAGGGATTCGGGGAGCTTCTTGACTTCGTACAAAATTTTGTCCAATATTCTTTTGAGAAGATTAACTCCATATGTAGATGAAATTATTGGGGATCATCAGTGTGGTTTTAGGCGTAATAGATCGACTATTGACGAGATATTTTGTATTCGACAGATAATGGAGAAAAAATGGGAGTATAAGGGTACAGTACATCAGTTATTCATAGATTTCAAAAAGACACATTACTCGGTGAAGAGAGAAGTTTTATATGATATTCTTATTGAATTTGGTATTCCCAAGAAACTAGTTCGATTAATTAAAATGTATCTCAGTGAAACGTACAGCAGAGTTCGTATAGGCCAGTTTCTGTCAGATGCATTTCCAATTCACTGTGGGCTAAAGCAGGGAGATGCACTATCACCTTTACTTTTTAACTTTGCTCTAGAATATGCCATTAGGAAAGTCCAGGATAACAGAGAGGGTTTGGAATTGAACGGGTTACATCAGCTGCTTGTCTATGTGGATGACGTGAATATGTTAGGAGAAAATCCACAAACGATTAGGGAAAACAGGGGAATTTTACTGGAAGGAAGTAAAGAGATAGGTTTGGAAGTAAATCCCGAAAAAACAAAGTATATGATTATGTCTCGTGACCAGAATATTGTACGAAATGGAAATATAAAAATTGGAAATTTATCTTTTGAAGAAGTGGAGAAGTTCAAATATCTGGGAGCAACAGTAACAAATATAAATGATACTTGGGAGGAAATTAAACACAGAATAGGTATGGGAAATGCGTGTTATTATTCGGTTGAGAAGCTTTTATCATCCAGTCTGCTGTCAAAAAATCTGAAAGTTAGAATTTATAAAACAGTTATATTACCGGGTGTTCTTTATGGTTGTGAAACTTGGACTCTCACTTTGAGAGAGGAACAGAGATTAATGGTGTTTGAGAATAAGGTGCTTAGGAAAATATTTGGGGCTAAGAGGGATGAAGTTACAGGAGAATGGAGAAAGTTACACAACACAGAACTGCACGCATTGTATTCTTCACCTGACATAATTAGGAACATTAAATCCAGACGTTTGAGATGGGCAGGGCATGTAGCACATATGGGCGAATGCAGAAGTCCATATAGAGTGTTAGTTGGGAGGCCGGAGGGAAAAAGACCTTTAGGGAGGCCGAGACGTAGATGGGAGGATAATATTAAAATGGATTTGAGGGAGGTGGGATATGATGGTAGAGACTGGATTAATCTTGCTCAGGATAGGGACCGATGGCGGGCTTATGTGAGGACGGCAATGAACCTCCGGGTTCCTTAAAAGCCAGTAAGTAAGTAATTAGTTGAATAGAATATTGACATATATGCAGTGGCGGATACTCGTAAATTAACGAAAGAAAAAGAGAAGAAACATAATAATTGGAGAATAAGAATAAAAGAAAATTAACAGTCAAGAGGAAAAGGAGAAAAAGGAAAAAAAAAAAGGTGAGCGAAGGATGAAGAGAAGATGATGCTGGAACATGAGAAGATGCGGCAGACGTACCTGGCGAACCGGGCGTACTTGCGCGCCCAGGGCGGCCCGTTGGCGAAGGCCACCTCGCCCACCTCGGCGAAGCTCATGGCGGTGACGCGCGTGCGGTAGTACAGCTCGTGCGCGCACTTGACCAGGATGTAGGCGCAGTGCGTGCAGATGACGGCCACCAGCACCGTGCCCACCACGCCCGCCGTGAGTCCCGCGTTCTTGAAGGCGTCCGGCATCGCCAGGATGCCCGTGCCCAGCGACGCCTTCAGCAGATGCGTCAGCGTGTCGCAGTCCCTGCGGAAAAGCATAAGATGCCAGTTGGAACTAACACAGCGTGTGTAGGGAGATCGTGGTTGTCCCTTTAGTAGAAGGGCAGGACGCTGTTGTCGCGTACCCTTAAGGCTGGTTCACAATAAACCGGGAATGGAAACGACAATGAGAACGAGAACGGAAATGCTAAAATATGTATTTTAATGTGAGCATTCACAATAGTTAATTGTGAATGTTCCCATTTAAATATATTTATTTTAACATTATTTCCGTTTTCGTTCTCGTTATCGTTTGTTCCCGGTTTATTGTGAACCAGCCTTTATTTATACAAGCCGGTAATATGCGTAATGATTAGGTACACCAGATTTTCGCGAATGAATTTTTTTTTACGAATGTCTGCTAATCAGGGTTACCAGATGTCCCGATTTGGCGGGACATGTCCCGATTTTCATATAAAAATCCCGAGTCCCGCTTCGATTCGAGACAGAACGCAAAAAGTCCCTCCTTTAGAAAATTAACATCACTTTTAGGCTATAACTTTATCACCACACAGTAATTATTTTCTTCTAGGTCTAAATAATTGCAATAAACTTAAATTAATTTTTTTCACAGTGTAGGTTTACACATTGGAAAAAAAACAATGTTTTGGCAAGTGTAAGGCTTGTGACAGCGAATGTATGTTAAATGATTGGTTTCTGGCAGTACACCTAATATGCCAAGTCACAAAATACATATAAATATTTTGTCACATGTGATGCCGACTTTCAGAATTAATGCTTTACGATAATTAATAATAAACAACTGGGGAATCTATGAGACAGAACTACTGCAATTAAAGCATTGAGTTGAAACACGCCAGAGAAACGTGATATAACTTACAGCCAGATAAATATTGTTTTGCACTTCGAAACTTGTACCTACAATATGTTTTTTTATTAAAATTAGAATTTCCAGACTGATATTAGTTTCTTCAACTGCATATAAAGTTTTTTTTTTCTGTATAGTCATGTAGCACGTATGGGCGAATCCAGAAATGCATATAGAGTGTTATTTGGGAGGCCGGAGGGAAGAAGACCTTTGGGGAGGCAGAGACGTAGATGGGAGGATAATATTAAAATGGATTTGATGGAAATGGGATATGATAGTAGAGACTGGATTAATCTTACTCAGGACAGGGACCGATGGTGGGGTTATGTGAGGGCGGCAGTGAACTTTCGGATTCCTTAAAAGCCACAGGTAAGTAATTAAGTAGGTCATGAAAATGTCAACTCTGCCTATATTCGTATCACTTTTTCTTTAAGACAAAACGTAAGTACTATATATGATGGAAAAGGGATGTCCCTCCTTGGTAGATCTAAAATGTGGCAACCCTGCTGCTAATTAGCCTATGTCAATAGATCTAAAATTGTTACAGGTATGAATGATCCTCGTTCACACCTATAACAGTTTTAACTCTCTCGACTCAATTACCAGAATATCGTGAAAAAAAAAATCATTCGCGAAAATCAGGTGTCCAGAAAGATCACGTAGTTCAAAATCGCATTACTATTAGCTTGAGGCATAAATTCGTAGCGTTTTTGTTAATCACAACACTGCGTTGCTAGGAGACTGTTTATCGTTTGTCATTTGGAGTGTTGTGCTTGTAAATACGCCTTTAATTTTGCGGATTTGAAGAAAGTTTGTGCTATCTGTGGAGTAAAGGAGATGAAATGTCAAGTAAAAAAAAAAAAAAAAAAAAGAACACTTCCGACATATTCTTCTGTTTAAGTTTAACAGAGGAGCAAAGGTAGCGGAGGCTGTTCGAAACATTTGTGCCAAGTATGGAGAGAATACATCGGAGAAAACAATGCAAGAAAATGGGTCTGTTATTTCAGCATACAACACCTTGCGCAGAAGTCAGTGTCCATACACAGAAGAAGATGATATGCGTCTGGTGGGATAAAGAAGGCGTCGTGTACTAGGAATTGCTTTCCAGTAATGTAATCATAACTTCTGACAATTATTGCCAACAACTCAGATGCACTGCGGCCGCAATTGAAGAAAAATGAAAGGGAAAACTGCATCAAGTGCTGCTGCAACACGATAATGCACACCCGCACTCCGCTAACATGACGAAAGCAGCTGTCCAGGAGCTTGGCTGGGAGGTGATTCCACATCCCCCATATACTCGTGATCTTGAGCCCACAGATTTCAACCTTTTCCGTTCTCCATGCAACGGTCTTCAAGGGAACTCCTTTGGTAATGAAGATGCTTTACAAACTTGGCTTGACGACTTCTTTAACTCCAAATCAGCATTTTTCTTCAGAAGCAAAATAAAAAACTACCCCAGGCTGGTGAAAAGTCACAGATAATGAAGGAGAATGTATTGCTGATTAATTTCTGTCGTCTGTTCATCTCAAATAAAAACTTTTGTCACAGTGAAAAACGCTACGAACGTTTGCATCAAGTCAATACAAGCGAATTTACTGCTGTTTCAGTTTCACAAATATTTAAGGCTCGGAAAAAGTTCGACGAAAACCTGTCCGTGGTAAGTGTGTAAGTTGTTTTATTTTTCGGCTATTGGAGCTCATTAGTAGAAATGGAAAGCTGTGTGCAGTGAGCAAAAACGCGTCACACAACTTTCGCTTCCATTAATTCGGTAATTTTTCATATTTGTATAATACTTAGTTATATCCGAGACGGAATTATCAAAACTGGTGACTCCAAAAGTGTGTCCTCTCCTTTTTTAATCTAGTCGAGTTCAGAACTCGGGTCATTCGCGTTGAAAGCCGACACTGCATGCATTCTCACTTTACGTTTTGTTATGTGAATACAACTTACGTGGTGGCATGGTCCAGCTTTCGCTCCTTGAATGGATCAAAATTGTCCTTCCCATCATGGTTCATGTAGAGAGCTTCAGGATCTTTGGATGTCACACTCACTTTGTACCTGCAACAAACAGGTGGCATTAAACAAAATTTAACCTCTTTCCAGATTATACTCAGCAATTAAAACAACAGATGTCTGTCATACTTCCACGATCACATTCTTACACATCTATTTCTTTCATGAAATTAAAAAGTTCAAAACTGCAGTAATTGTCTACTTTCTCGAACTCCTGCCTTTGGAATACAACACACAATACTAAATGAGTTTTCCATTTACGTTTCCTCTCGACCTCAGGAACAAGCTTGCTTATAGGTCTATCCGAAATTGAAGAAGAACCTTGCCCACTAACAGAAAAAAATATTAGCTAATCTTGGTTCCAGGATTAAAATTGAATAACGTTAAATACTAGATTTTGTATTACCTTAGCTCATGTATGGCGTGTCGTTTGCTGTTTGGGTATATTATTACAAAACTGGAAATGATTTTTCTTTTCGTATGAAGTGTCATAAATCTGCGCCACTGCAGGAATGTAAACGTTTATCTATGAGTGACGTCACACGTTTGCAGTTAAGGTTATTGCGTCATGATCTCACAAGCAAACATTTTCATGGGGGGGGGCAGATAAAAAAAATAATTTTTTCTTCCACAATTTTAATAATGACTAAACAAGTGCTTAAACACATTTTGGCCACTCGAGAACAGTTACAAGGGCCGCTCAGAAAGCACGTACTGTCGGTGACTCAGGAGAAGGCGAGAGCGGACTGAGGAGGAAGGGATGTGAACAGATATAGTCCCGTCGCTCTAATTTCCGGCAGCCAATCACGTTGCAGATCGGCTACATTTAAACGTGTGCGTCTTGTAATTCGCTGATGAAGATGTCATACATTTCCTAAGGCTCGATAAATACTTAATATAATCGCCCGCCATTTTGGCTCTTTCGTTGGCGTTCGCAGAAAGCACATGACGATGTTATTTGCCGCTCAATTATTTGCTGAATTACAGTGCGTTTGATTTATTATCATAGGAGCTACGACATGATAATGTTTAACGGTGTGGCAAATAGATTCCTCGTATGGTAGCTCGGCAACGAAAGAACAAAAATGGCTAACGATACTACCTACCTAGACTTTAAAGAGCCTTGACTTCCTAAGACGTAAGCAAAGAGGAGGAGTCACGCCGGGAATAACAGCGTCGCGACTATAATGTACGACAACACGTGTAATATTTGTACTGCAGTAAGCGGAAACATTAGGTCTCCTTCTGTTCAACTCAGCTTTAATTTACATACGCATTGATACTCATGTTTCCTGCACAGTAATAACCTGGCTACTGGGATGCTTATCTGAGCGATGTTTACAATAATCAACAGCGAAAGTCAAGAAGGTCACGTCCACATCTGTGGAGTAACGGTCAGCGCGTCTGGCCGCGAAACCAGATGGCCCGGGTTCGAATCCCGGTCGGGGCAAGTTACCTGGTTGAGGTTTTTCCGGGGTTTACCCTCAACCCAATACGAGCAAATGCTGGGTAACTTTCGGTGCTGGACCCCGGACTCATTTCACCGGCATTATCACCTTCATTTCATTCAGACGCTAAATAACCTGAGACGTTGATACAGCGTCGTAAAATAACCCAATAAAATAAAAAAAAAAAGAAGGTCACATTCTTTCCGCTCGTCTTCTCCTGAATCGAAACGCGTTCTGATTGCTTGCTGGAACAAACCTAATATTGTTATTGCAAAATATTATAATGCTGTACATTTTTTTTTTCCGAGAACGGGCTGTTGCAAACCATGGCCTACTGTATTCTGCTTCAAACATTTCAGCCAGTGTTGCCAACAGTTGTTCGTATAATCCCGCTAGATGACTTTCGAAAACCCGCGATTTTCTAGCAAATATCTCTAGATTTTAATGTATACTTATTACTCAATAATAATAATAATAATAATAATAATAATAATAATAATAATAATAATAATAATAATAATAATAATAATAATGGTCAAGATAGAGCACCCACCCGCCAATGTAACGAATATTGCACACTATTATCATTGCCAATGTGGCGCTATAAAGCAATTTTTGAACACTTTTATCACAGACAACATATTTAAATTCTTATTGCACGATATACGTTACCGTTAAAACCCAAAATCCGACAAAACTGTTTCAACTAGCAAAAAGTAATTTTAAAATATAGATAGATAGAAAACGAATTTTCGTAAGATCTAGAATCAATGTCAGGTTAGGTTTGGTTTGTATAGGTTTTTTTAGGCTTTTGCCAAACAAAAACCTAAACAAACCAAACCTAACCTGACATTGATTTTAGATTATACGAAAGCTCACTTTCTATCTTTATTTGCTTAAACTAGTTTTTACTAGCTGAAACTGGTTTTGGCGGATTTCGGGTTTTAACGGTAACATAAATAATATGGAATTATCACTACATTAACACATCCATTTTTTCACAGAACACACACTGAATGAATTAAACGTAATTATGAAAGCCGCTTATAATGCTAATATGAATTTCATTTCAGAATTTTAAAGATTAAAAACCGCTAGTATTTCCGCTAAGCGGATAATATAATTTTACCCGCGAGATGGGTATCCAAAAAAGCTAGATTTAGCGGGAAAACCGCTGAATTGGCAACACTGATTTCAGCGTCAACGTCTTCACACATTCTGCGAGACAAATGCAACCCATAATAATAATAATAATTCGTACTGCTGGTGACCTCTGGCGGCGCTTTTCGGTCTTGGCAGTATCATCGTGTCCTGAGCGCGTCACGCGTTTCTCAAATTTGTGGGGACCCATATTTACGCAGATATTCACCCGGCCAAGACTGGCTTCAGCAAGGTCTCATGGCTGCACTTTGGCTCGTGGCTTTGAAGGCTTTTTCCATGCCATTCATGGGATCATAAACCATACAGCCTTGTACACGGCCGCCTGTTCCAATCAGCAGCGATGCATGTGACAAAATGAAAAGTTCAGAGGGCAGTGATTAGTATAATCAGAGACAAGTTGACACGGATCTTGTTTTGGCGACTTTGCTAATTATTCATGACTTGCAAGAAGCAGTTCTTGTCTACAAACTGATCTTAATTATTTATTCCGGACATGCTGCAAGCTGGGTCGACCACAAGGCGCAAGCAGCAAATAGCAATATGAGTTTATTTCGACCACTTCTACACGTGTGAAGGCACATGAGCATTCATGCGAGATATCGATTTAATTGTTGCATCGAAATTAACCGAAACCTTCGAATCATTATTATCTCTATTGAAAATTCTCTTGAATAAATGATAAAGTTTTCAACAAACGCTACATCAAATAACTGAACGACTATTCGATGACACGAAAACATGTCTTATAAATAACAGCTGGTTACATTAATATGATTCGTAACCATCACTTTAAAATGCTTCGTTTAGACTTCGACAGAGGCATAATTTAGATGGGAGGCAGGAGGACAACTGTCCCTCCCACCGAATTAAAAAAATGTGAGAACTGTACCTTTAATTTAAAAATATTTTCACTTCTATAAACGCTTAAGGTCCCGCGCCGTGGCGTCGCGGTCTAAGGATCCCGCCTAGGACTCGCGTTACAGAATGCGCGCTGGTTCGAGTCCTCACGGGGGAAGAAATTTTCTCATGAAATTTCGACCAGTGTATGGGACCGGTGCCCACCCAGCATCGTGATGCACTTGGGGGGCTACGATAGGTAGCGAAATCCGGTTGCGAATGCCAGCTATAACGGCTGGGGGGATCATCGTGCTAACCAAACGATACCTCCATTCTGGTTGGATGATCGTCCACCTCTGCTTCGGCATGTGGGCGTGAGGCCAGCAGCCGGCTGGTCGGTCTAGGCCCTTCACGGGCTGTAGCGCCAGGGATTATTACTATTATTATAAACGCTTAAGAAATAGAAGACGAGATTTGTTGGAGCTAGTTCAGGGAACTTGTTCGTGGTAATGGCAATACCTTTCCTGCTAGCAATGCAGCAGAAAATTTGGTGGTTTAGTGCATCGCATAATTAAATGTTAAATATTTTCAGTTTAAAACATAAATTTATGAATATTATTCATAGTCATATTATTCGTCTTCTACTCCTTCATCTGTCACTACTTTCCTACCCCTCCTCCTTTCTTCCATTGTTTTTCTACCTCTCATCTCGTTACACGAAATTAGAATCAGGGCCTGTAGGCCTACCAGAATATTAGAGCTCTGGAACCAATACAAGAACAAATTGGTAAGGAGGTTCGTAGGTATTTTAGCTTCGGTATACTTCGTTTAAGATCTGGCATATGGAGGAGGAAGACGTGGATCTTATGTGAAGGTAACAGTTAACGAACGTATTTCCGCATAAATGTCAAATTATGCTAGTCGATTAAGAAATCAAGCTGGAGAACTGATACGAATAATGTTAAGATTAATACCACAGTCTACTATATAGTCACGAGTTTTGAGGGTGCTAGAAACAATAGACTGTGCCGGCACTATTTTGCATTGCCTGTAATGAGGCGATATTAGCGATCCTAGTGGTGAGCAACTATCTAATGTATGCATATTTACTACGTATTGAGCTTCGTGACTGTATATACTAGACTGTGTTAATACTAAGCTTATTGTTGGTCACCCCTGCTAGTGGACAACGGTAACCGGAGACTAGCAACTAGCGGACATGCGTACAGATAATGATGTAAACGACCTCACAGGAAATGACGATAGCTTCTGTCATTCATACTGTTCGAACTCGAAGCTGAGCGCTGAAATGCTGACTTATTATTATTACTACTATTATTATTATTATTACTATCATTATTATTATTATTGTTATTATTATTATATTATTATTACTATCATTATCATTATTATTATTGTTATTATTATTACTATTATTATTATTATTACTATTATTATTACTATCATTATTATTATTATTATTGTTATTATTATTACTACTATCATTATTATTATTATTATTATTATATTATTATTATTATTACTACTATCATTATCATTATTATTATTATTATTATTGTTATTATTATTACTATTATTATTATTGTTATTATTATTATTATTATTATATTTTCATTTATATCTCAAAATACAATAGCAACATCTTCAGTATTAACAATACTCGTGTTTGGCTAGATAAGCCGGGAAATTCCCTTCAATCTGACGTTTAGAAGAACCTCACGACACGTGGCAGATCCTGAAGAATTGTGGTTTCTGTACAAGAACAAGATCTCCCGGAAGTTCTATTGTTTCACCATTCTGGATGAGATAACATGGAATGTTTTTCTCAGTACCACTCGAGAAAAAAATTCAACAAATATTACAACATTGCTCCTTACCCAGCTATCCGGGATGTTGTCTCTTTATGTAAGCAATTCCATGGCCTATAATGGGAATGACTGAGGTCAACGTTTTGTAAATATTTACTATAGTGTGTTTCCGTCTGTCTGTGAATGAATTCGCTCATTCTAGTAACATATTTTTTAAGATAAACTTACTCGGAATTGTTTTTCCTCCTGATAACTAGAACTTCAGGTTTATCTATAGTAATCTCAGACCTCGAATGATATTTATTAGGACTATTTCGTGAATAAAATAAAAATGTAAATAATATATCCCTAAAATTCGCTCACAAAATGTCAATAATTTATATTTAAGAATACTTAACCTATTCAGACATTGTGAAGTAGAAATAGATGAATAACAATTACTGCAATAAAAAAATTGAATGTTATTCAGTAATGCCAATTGAGAAAAGCGAAATACAGGTTTAACAATGTTAATTACATGTACTGCGCTTTTCTCTTGTTATTACAACAGAAATACGTTTTCATTATCTGCTGAAATCATAATTTAATTTAAACATTTTATAGTATAATTACAAATAACCTGATTAATACATTAATTAAATGAACAATTGTTATGAATGAGGGTCATTTTCTTTAGATGCAATGGACATGGAATTAGAAGATGAAGATGTAGATGTGGAAGTAGGATTTCGCACTTTATTTAGTAGCCTACAATGGATTCATGCTCATCGATTTACGTGGAAACAGTTGGCGACACTGGCGAAACAAAAGAACGACCGTACGATAAATTGATAGTGATAAATCGAGCTGCAGAAATTATTCCGATGTATGTCTGTGATTGGTTGGAATTCACAATTTCATTACACTTCATTGGCCGGAAATGGAATGACGTCATATAAACGAAATAGTCGTTACATGTTTCCATTGTCATAATTCTTTGCTATTTCATTAAGATTCTGTAGTAGATGTTCGTAGGCCTACATTATTCTCAATAGACCTAATCATCTGCATATAAAATGTTGTCCAACTTTTGTGTATTGCTAAGGTGTATCATGCCATGCTTAGATTGTATTGTGTACCACATCAGTACATCGTTTGTGTATTTGCAAATTTTAATACTTTAATTACTTTTATCATCTCTGAAAAACCAGTTTTTAGTTTAATAAATTAAAATATATACTTCTGGATGTCCAAAATCAAAATAAGTGTTAATATGAGATTGGATCGACTTCCTCTGCTTTAGTCTTTATATTGCTGGCCGCTAGCAATAATTATTATACATGTCTTGGGACCTTCTTTCTTCGTACACTGGCTGCAAAGAAATGCCGAGTCGAAATTGCTATCGATTTGAAATATTATCGTGTTACGAGGACTTTGCTTAGGAAACAATAGAAATAGAGATACACAGAAGGCTTTGCATGTAAACTCTATTATTGCTCTGTTATTATTACATAATAAAATTGATACATTTTTGTGTTAATACAATATGAAACGTAACTAGGCATATATATCGATTGTAACAATGACAGCTTTCATGGATAATAAGGAAGGCTCTGGGAATACCATATATACTGCAGTGTCATTATTTTCGTGTATTTTTCTTATTAATGTTGTAAAATAACGGTCTTACTAATAAACCGTGTATAGTTTTTATACGAGACTTGTACAGAATTGGGACAGAAAGTTTTACTAATAAACCATGCATAAGCGATGGACGTATAAACAGTCTGTAACTATACAATGGGAATTGCTTTACAGTAGTTATATACACGAAACCCCTTGTTTAAGCGTTGTATATAGAGAAAAAATGGCCGCCCCTCTAACAGCTGTTCGTAACGACTGCCATTTTTGATGATGGTTGCCATGTAACCACAGAAGAACAAACCAAGGAGCACACAATAATTAGAATAATATTGCTGTAGCTTGTACTCTTTGACCAAAATATAGTGTGGTAATCGATCAGAGCCACTTGTACTATCGATACTTAACACGGCACACTAGAGCGCTCTACCGGATGCAATAGAGAACTTCAGATATTCTATTACCTTTTGTAACGAAGTAATGACGAAACTATGACGTGGCTGTGTAACAGTTATACTGTTATACACGACGTATGTAGTGATTATTAGTAAGGAATTTACACACGACGTATAAACGAGCTACTCATTGTACAGGGACATCATTTTATTTTTACTAACATTTTTAATATTAACCTGTCTATACCTTTAGAGAACCGGAAACACCGCTTGCTCCCCCCTCCAAGACTGGAGTTCGATGATACTGGCGTAAAACACAAATCACTCTACTATAGGATGGAAGAAAAGTAGTTCATCCATTTACGTAAACTAGGAAATATTGCGATTTTGAATTTGATAATTTTCATTAGGTTTTTCTTTAATCAAAGTACAGTACTGTATTAAGAATAAGTGTTTTTACTCACGAAGTGAATTATCCATGCGAACGTATTCATTATGCAGTGTATATTATACTGTCTACAGCACATTAGCGTACAATATAGAGAAAGAAGTTAAATTGAAAAATAATCATAATATGAATATTTAAACACAATTTTGAAAATGGTGGCCGTTCATTTCGATATAGGCTTCAGTTCTTTTGTGCATATTATCGCACTATAGACTATTGCATCTAATTCCAATTGCTAGTTTCGTCCTTCGTACTAGTAACTCATGTTGAAATAATTCTGTACCTACTCTACGTACTGTAAATTCAATCTTCACTTCTGCCCGACCCGAAAATATAAAATTACTCAGACATGCTATCTACTGTCCGTCCAAGTGGTTATGCCGCAGGATTGTAGAGAGGGAGGAAATCACGTGACAGTTAATTACTTAACGAGGCCCTTTTATTTAAGTTAAATTAAACAGCTGTGTAATATTACGTAAACTTCCAATTCCTAAGAGAAATTAATGTTTTCAGAAAAGAGCTAAGACAGCCCAGCTATTACAGAGGGGCGAGCAGAAGCAGGTGGGGGAAATCGGGATGCGACGTAGGCAAACGGACAGTACCTGTGCGAAAATATGATTCAATATTGAAAGCTCTTTCGTCACTGGAAAACGCGAACATATTTCTGGAACGTACTATACTCAGTAACTCAGTACTGCTTACTATCTGCGGTCTTGGTTCTGTGTGGAGTTGGAACTTCCTTAGTAGGTGGGGTGGGAGTGAAGTACATTAAAAAACTCAGGTACAATAAAAATTGAAGTAAAAATAAAATGATGTCCCTGTATAAGTATAAGACAGTTAAACGTCTGTATATAGAGTTTTTATTAGTAAGACCGTAAAAGTATATGAATAATTTAAAATCAATTCATATTAAATTGTAATGCGAACATGTTATAGAAGTCGTATTTACTTGTTTTTAAAAACTGATGTCAGGAAAATAGCTTTCCACCTCGCCATGTTTGCTAAAGTCTTCAGAAAGCGATATAATTTTGTATCGGAATTCCTTTGCAGCCCACTGTTCTAGTAAGTCTAGTGTTTTGTTACAATCCGGTCTATTTCAGGTACCTAAAACTTAGTATTTTGGACCTGTTGAATCTAGCGTATAGAACGGGTAACAACTCTGGGAGTTTAAAACTGGCCTCGTATAGCAAGAGCATTGGCCTGCAGTTGGAACTGTTCTGAGGTCCTAAAACCTCTTCTTTAAGAGCTAACAAGAAATATATTCGCCATTAAATGTTTGTAGCTTCTGGGAATCATTGCGAAAGCCAAAGGTTGCGCGGCACAGAGTTTAGGAATCAAGCTGACATCGCATCTGCTGTCAAGATCACCCCATCGTAAGTCTGCAGGAAAATCAGGTGTTTGTTTATTTCGGGAACAGAAATAATTGCTTGTATAAGCACACGTGCCCAATAAAGTTACACCCACGCCATGCGATATGCGCTTGTTTCGTGGTAGAAAGCGGTTTCATTTACACAGCCTTCTAGAAATTCCACTCGATAACACGCAGTCATATTTTTTGCGATTATTTTCATCCGAGCGATCCATATGCGCGCCAAGCTGAAAACAGTTGAGCAAGCCAAAGCGATTCTTATGCGGCTAAAATTAACGTCGAAATAATCACCGAGGAAAAAGAATTTTGAATACAACCCTGAAAAGCATTCCACGAGTTCAGGTCTTTGTTTTCTGTCGCGTAATGCCAACTTCGACATTGTTGGATTAGACTGTGTGTGCGGACCATAGTGACACGTCATAACATGAAGATCGCAAACAATTAATCAAATGAAAAACTAAAGAAAGAAATATGAGACTTAAAATATTTTTCATAAACAATAAAAGAACAGGGAGATATCTGGATGTCACATGGACAGCGAATGAAAACTCGGAGGCTAGCGTAAACATTAAAACAGACGAGCGTCAGCTCACGAAGATGCATACTTTTTCAGACTTTTTTTTTCGTAAGAATTCCTTAGCGAATTCTATTTTAATTATTATTTTTATAGTTTATTTCCTTGCACTGTTATTCAAAAATCAAAATTAAAGATGAAGCAAAGAGATTCGTAGGAAATAATGAGAATGTCATGACAAAAAAAAATAAAGGTGATATGCGATATTAAAATAGAGGAAATGCAATATTTTACTCTTAAATTCACCATGTTTGAAAGTGATGGTAATTCTTTTTATTATTAGGTAGGCTAAGTATTAATAAGAAATTAATATGTACACGCCATTTGATAGTGAAACATACAAAGTTTCAAATTCTAATTTTCGGAAAATGTATTACTTCTGTTGCCACGGGTGATATCGTTGAAAAGTGGTAACTGCACAACATATTATATCATTTTGCGTTCTGCAGCCTCAATAACAATGGTACAAAGATTTTTTCGTAGACATTTACAAATTGATCATCTTCCACACCGTTGGATTGGACGTGATCTGGCCTATCGTCCATGGCCTTCCAGGTCACCACACTTGACACAATGTGACTTCCTTCTTTGGGAGTGTGAAGGATGCAATTTATGTGCCATCTCTAACTCAGTATCTTGAAGTAGATGACTGCTGCGATTGCATCCATGTACAGAGATATTGAGGGCATCATGCCAGAAGGGCAGTGTTACCCATAACTTTGAAACAGGCTGTACACAATACGGCTGTACACAATACAAGTAGTTTGACAAATGTAGTACTTTAAACAATTTCGGTTGCAGAAAATCTGAAAACATGAGCTTGCATGAAAATTTCGAAATCATATTTTTATACAGAGTGTTTCATGATATTTGGAATGCATTGGATTGTTAATAGTACATTATGCAACGAGCCTATAATTATAGTAATTAAGAAGCGAGTATGGATGTTTATGAAACGAGCGCAATTTTCATACGAGCTTCTTAATTACCATTATATGCGAGTTTCATACGACTTTTTATGCTCGACCATATTTCTAACTTGAAATTATTCATTTTATTTGCATGTAACTGACCTTGAGCAGTACCTCGTAAATTGTGAGATGTGCGCAGACGCGAAAGTATTGATTTTTTCCGAGGAACAGATGTCCACAATGACCTTGATAGCCTATAAGAACCTACAGAGTAAACTAAATATTAACTTTGATATAACATTGAAATTAAATTAGACATTGAAAAACGAGATGACAAATTGAATATATTTGAATATTATTTACAATTAACGCTAATTATTATAGTAACAGAACATAACCTTCTGCAACAGTATTGGATTTCCAGCCTCCGTGACTTTTCGCTAATTCTCTTTCGATTGCATATCCGGGAATAATCTATACTTGCGGTTTTATAACAGTACAAAGCTGACTTGTCATTGGCTGAGGTTTTATAACGGTACAAAGCTGACTTGTCATTGGCTGAACACCTGTACTTTAATGAGTAGGTGTACTTTAATGACATGCATTGAAGGACTGCTACCAGGTGTATAATTACTACATTTCGGCATGGTCGAGCATAAACGTCATTTAATGACACTGATATTTTTATTTGCTTATAGTCGAACAAAAGAACTGTGGTACGGCCATCATTTTATGGAATTTAGTTTGGGCTTCTTTCCTAGATATGTTGCATTTATTCTCGCAGCATAGTTACTCCCATAACATTAAATTTCTGAAGTTTATTTTGTAAATATCTTGCCGTAATTGTAAGGGACATTTATAAACTTTTCAACTAAATGCTTCTTAAAGACCATATTTCAAATGTCGCGTGTCACCCCGCAAATTGACTTTCTGAACTCACTACCCACAAGTCCATGCGAAATAATTTCCATGGCAACCCGCACGACCTTATTAACACTACACACGCCCGTGATGAACCGGCGACATTCTGTTACCACGCAAGGACGGAGTTGTAACAAATGTACCACACTCGTTAGGCATTTGTCATACGGATCCGAGGTCAAATTCTTATTCCAAACAATTTCGCATCTGAAGCGAAATAAGAGTCTGCTGAGAGAGCTGTGCAGAGAGTGTTAGACATTTCGTGGAACAAATTAAGCGATGGTTTAAAAATCTAAAAAACAATATAAAAATAAACACCAAAAAAGTAAATGAACACTAAAAAGAAGAGATATCAGCACTGAAATGAATTATAACAAACACGAGGTAGGAAAAAGATCGGCATTATAAATAAATAACACTAAAAAAGTAAGAAACATCATATTAAAAGGAAACGAAATGTGATCAACTATAACATGAATAAGATAACAGAAGATCCAAACAAACAAGGGGAAAAATAAGATGGACGTCGAAAAACGGAGAAATCAGATTACCACCAAAATCGAAGATTGAAATCAATACAAAAAATGAACAAGATCAACACCGAACACAAAGAAATGATATCGAACTCAAAAATAAGAAGTAACCAACACTAAAAAATACCAAATAAGTATTATATTGAATGAATTAAATGAAACTAATACGATAGAAATTAAAATGGAAAAAAAATAAAAATATCTACAGTAAACATGAAGAAATACGAGTAAAATGAGCCCTAAAATGAACTACTATTAGCATGTAATATGATCGATACCAAAATGAAGAAATAGTGTGAGCCCAAAAAACGCTAGAAGTTATAGTCGCGACGCTGTTATTCCCGGCGTGACTCCTCCTCTTTGCTTACGTCTTAGGAAGTGAAGGCTCTATGAAGTCTAGGTAGGTAGTATCGTTCGCCATTTTTGTTCTTTCGTTGCCGAGCTACCATACGAGGGATCTATTTGCCACACCGTTAAACATTATCATGTCGTAGCTCCTATGATAATAAATCAAACGCACTGTAATTCAGCAAATAATTGAGCGGCAAATAACGTCTTCGTGTGCTTTCTGCGAACGCCAACGAAAGAGCCAAAATGGCGGGCGATTATATTAAGTATTTATCCAGCCTTAGGAAATGCATAACGTCTTCATCAGCGAATCACAAGACGCGCATGTTTAAATGTAGCCGACCTGCAACGCGATTGGCTGCCGGAAATTAGAGCGACGTGACTATAATTAGTACCATCAGCGTTAAATATTCAATAGTAATGTGAAATTTATTTTGACAAATTATGAGAACATAATACGGTACAAGGTTGGGAAATGCTTTTTATAAAAAAGAGGGAAAGTTTGAAAAACTAGCAGAGCTCGTTTTTCAATTTTCGAGATTTTGTAGGCTATTGCACTTCACAGACTTGTATTGTACAGCATTTTTTGCACGATAGTATACTTTGAAAATATTTTTAAAAATCTTAATACACAGTACGTACATTACACTATGAACAGCTGACTGATGTTAGCAGTCTGGCCAACGTACAAACTTCACCATCAACTTCAATGTGAAGGAGTAAAAATGATTAAGGTACTTGTAATATTTCGTGTTCAATTGGAATACCTTTTATTTCTTTTTGTTACGTGAAGTTAGAATTGTTTAAATAAAGTTCGGTACCTTTGAGATGCAGTGATTTGTTTCGTACAATGTACATTAATTAACACTGTTTTTTACGAATTAATTTATAAGATTGTAGCATATATATATATATATATATATATATATATATATATATATACTTGTTTTTTTGAAAGATGGGACATGACAGTTAAGCGGCCGAGCTTGGAACTACAGTGCTATGTTGCCAATATGGACTACCACGCTGTCAGCTGATGGAAGCTAGCAATTGATGTTAAGGTGACTGATGTTAAAACATTCATTGACTATTGACGCCAAGGTAAAAAAAAAAAAAACAATACAAAAATCTGCAGAGAATCACAGACGAAAAGTATCAATGCTAACATTGTGTGCACAATAAATGTTGCCAAGAGAGCTATTAAGCACTCACTACGTGGTAACTGTAAGTTTGGCAACTCAACAGTTGTTACCATAGCAACAGGCCTACCACGCTATGTGACATTCGGTTGTTTTTTCCGATCGCAACGCCCCTGTCATGTCCCATCTTTCAAAAAAATAAGTATAGAAGGCAGTGGTTTTCATTACAACTCTAGAGCAGTTATTTGTAATATATAAACATATTTATCTAGGTTTGCAACTCTGAATTCAATAAAATCAACTTTCAATCTTGGTGAGCGTTTGCTGTAACGACGACAAAACACACTATCATGCAAAAATAAATATTTAAATGCAAAAATATCTTCATTCCTAAACCTTTTGGAGTAGTTTACAACATTATTTACAAAATAGGCCTTCAGGGATTAATAGTTTTGTGTATATTTAATGTGTCACCAAATAAAATAAATACATTTTCATAAATAAACGCTTTTCCACCATCATCAAGCCCTTATATTTGATTGCAAGAACTGCTGTTGATACTGGTAACTCAAATTTTTACAGTGAAGAGAACAAAAAAAAAGTTTTTACATTGGCTCTACCCAATACTGGTTATAATACAACAGAAGTAACTTTTCTATATTTTATGCTCGGCCATGCCGAAATGTAGTAATTGTGCACCTGGTAGCAGCCCTTTAATGGCCCTCATTAAAGTACACCTATTCATTAAAGTTCAGGTGTTCCACCAATCAGAAAATACCATTGTACCATTGTAACAATATGAAAGCGCAAGTATCGATTATTCTCGGATATGTAATCGAAAGACAACAATAAATCAATAAATCACCTATATTTGAAATAAAGTCAGTTCTGTTAATTGTAAATAATATTCAAATAAATTCAATTTGTCATCTCGTTTTTCAATGTCTAATTCAATTTCAAGGTTATATCAAGTTTGTTTATTTTACTCTCTAGATTATATCAAGGTCAATGTCGACATTTGTTTCTCGGAAAAAATCAATACTTTCGCGTCTGCGCACATCTCACAATTTACGAGGTATTGCACAAGGTCAGTTCCGCTCCTCATTCAGATAAGAATAACATAAATACTTATGAATAATTTCAAGTTAGATATATTGTCGAGCATAAAAAATCGTATGAAACTCACTATAATGGTAATTAAGACGCTCGTATGAAAATTATGAAACTCGCTTGCGCTCGTTTCATAAACATACTCGCGTCTTAATTACTACCATTATAGGCTCGGTGCATAATGTACTATTATGGTAAAATATTACACCTTCTGCCACTTAAAATTGTTTTGTACGATGAAAAGAACGCTCCGCATCACATGACGTAATGGAAGCATACACGCATTTGGTACCGGCAGATAACATCTCCTGGTATTTCACTGTTCTTACCTTCAAGCACCTTACTAACTGGATAGAGTGGAATATGGATGGCTTGGGTTTTTCAAGTGTTAGAAAACATCTCCATTGTCTCGTTATAATACCTGGAAAGCCTGGTTCACTGATAGTTGTAGGAATATTAACGGAGGAAAAAAGTACAAAAAAAAAAAGAGTATATATTGAACTTTTATCTACACATCGTAAATCGTGAAAATCCGTGTTCCCACACAGCTTGCAGGAGAGTTTAGATTAGAGCAGTGATGTCAACGGATGCCCATAGGAGCAAGCGCGCGCTTTAGAGCCCAGGAGAGCCTGAGCGCTTTACAGCGGAAAGGAAAGAGACAGACGAAAGAGATAGTATAAGCCGCTTGTTCGAGCTATATTCAGGGATGGCCAGCACTGATTCAATAGATAAAGGGAAGAGAACTTATTAAAACTGTATCCATGGTAATTTTTAGATTTGCCTGAGAAGTATAAGTGCATTATAAGAATGTAAGTTTTAATTTTAATGCTCATTTTTCACAAGTTTGCTTTTTTATTCAAAAGGAATATTTTCTCAACTTTTTTTTTACAGAAAAGTGAAATTTTCAGATATGTTTGTTTAGTAACCTTACAGGTACTAAAACAATGTTTTTGTAAATCTAATATATCGTAAATACGTATTACTGAAGATAGTGTATTAAAACCTTTGAAAATATTCGCATGGAAAATGTTTGTAAGGAAATGAATTAACAAAGCAAATACTGTTACATCACAAACAAAAGATATATGCCTATGTGTTGGTAAAACGCCAGCTCTATAGCTTCAGCAGATTTCGAGATAATTTAATATTCTGATAACAGAAAGTTGCGCACCAATATCACCTAAAAGCATAATGCGATAAGAGTTTTATTATGTAATATTAGTTACAGTTAAAACATATACCTAGGCAACTTTTCTTTGTACTATAATATTGTTTTGATTACATTTATAAGGCTAAAGATACCATCAATATCAATTTCAACTTAGCATGTCATATTCAGTGTCTTTCTTTGGGATAACACTTTCTTTATGAATGATGTGTTTAATTCACTTAGTACAGTATAGTTGTAGTTATTATGAAATTTGTGTGAATATTCCTTCTTTACTCTTTATTATGTTATTAACGTTTAAAACACAAGTGCAATATTAGGCTAAGAAATAGGTGTTAGTACTTTTGTTTTACGGACAATGTAGAAAACAACAAACAGAAAGAAGCCATAAAATTTCACGTTCCGTTTGAAGTTTGTGCACCACTGTTTTCTTAATCCAACAGGCTGCTCATTCCTCCTAGCATACCTAGCGCTTGATGCCCGCGCACGACAAGGTCAGAAAAATGCGCTTGCTCTGACATCACTGGATTAGAGCATAAAATTTCATATTTTGCGTGTTACTAGTAAATAACTGAACGTAGAAAGAAATGTGGAAGCCATGTTAAACGAATGTATCAGCATAATCCTTGGGCAGATATTAAATTACAGTACATGAAAAACTAAACTTCCGGTCATTAAAAAACATTCTACTGATAAGTTGTCGGAAATAACTGACTTTGACACTGAGTGCAGAATGCAGGGTAGCAGTCAAAATAGTATTGTGGGTTACAAAAATAGTCTGACTTTAAAAGCATTTCCAAACAGGGACTTTGAGTGTAAACACACAAGCAAGGTCGATCGGAATACCAAGTCTGCCCCTCCAGTCACGTGTTGGGTTCAGTTATCGAACCCATTGTACTGCTGCACGTGTCTGATAACATCCTATTATATTGCAATCATGTACACTTACAGTGCAGAGCTAAGTTCCGAATAGGCTGAGGTATCATTTTGACTTAAATGTCAACTGGTAACCATAGCGACACGCTTAATTTATATGCATGTAACGTATTTGGTTCAGTAAATGATATAAACGGAAATAAATGACGACCTTAAAGGTATTATTATTATTATTATTATTATTATTATTATTATTATTACAATACTACTACAAGATAATTATAAGGAAACTAATGGCTTGTGCAGCAAATGCTGCAAACTAAGTTCATTAGACGTTCAAATAAACATTTTTCAGATTTATTTTCAGTGAAGAATACCAGACATTCTGAAAGTTAGTTGCTTCCATAATAATGAAACACATTCCCTCTGAATGGTTTTTTTTATGCCAAATACTTTTTCTTGAACCTATACACCTTCAGTTTTTGAGTTTCAACGCGAAAACGCAAGTATCAATGTCAGGACGATCAGTGGGTTTTTCATGTGGGAGTAAAGCAATAGCTGTTTCAGGTCATTGTGGATTGTAGGTGAGATTTAAAAAAAAAATATCAGGTTTGCTATGCTTTCGAACAATAGACATAGCATCTTGGTATAGCTGCTGCATGTTTCGTGAACTACCTTGAAATGTAGAGGGTAGAATCATTTTATCCTGCTAAGAGATCTTGCTGAAATGATCGGGAGACTACTAAATCTTGTAGGGCTCTTATTTTATCAGTAAGTAATACCTTTTGATCTTTCCTTAGGAACTCTAATTTTTGCGCTCTCTCGAGTCAACATTGAAGAGAATCACGCATATAAAAATATCTACACCACACCGCCATTAAATATATGAAAAAGACCCAACGCCACTTGATTAATAATTATAAAATTATTTATTTTTTAATAACAATATTATTATCTTACCTAAGTTTTATAGTTTTCAGTAACATATACTATATAGCCGCCACTCAGTAAATTATAGAAATCAAGATCTAATTTAAGATATTCTCTACATCTACTTATATAACCCCAAAACGTTTCACTTTCATATCAATATAGCATTAATATGTATAATTAATGAAAAATAGTCACATCATGGCATTAACCATCATAATATTTAATTTCTAATGGTAATAATGTCATCAAACCACCTCAAGTTTTGTAGTTTTTAATATCCAATACACAGCTGTACTCAGAAAATTATACACCACAGAATCAGACCTGTAAATTATTTTTAGTAAGGCTTGAAGTTTTTAATAACCAATTTAATTTGAGCTCTAAATATATCAGCATTCTTGCAGATCATGGCCTTCGTGTAATATTGTTTACTGTAGTGTGTGTTTTGTTTTATTCTGAAATGCAATTAGTGACAACAGATGGATGGATTTTAGAAAATAGGAAAATTATGTTGAAAAATTGACATTTCACTGAAAACTACTATTTTTCTGAAAAACTTTGGGTTCCAAGATTACAAATCAGGGGTCATTTATTAAAATCCGTTCAGCCGTTTTCCCGTAATTTCTATTACCAGTTAAAATTATATATATAGATGTTACGGTAAACGGACGGACTAAAAAATTAGCTCTATGTAACAATTTTATCCACTACAGAAAATTGCACAAGATAAAAAAAATGTTTGCCAAGGCTTACGTGTCAATATTGGGCGTATCCTACCACAAGGCTGCTAGGCGTTTCATATAAAGTATTAATAACATAACCGGATATTTCGAATCTTTATCCGTCATTGAATTTACTCCATACATGGCGACTCTCTTGCTCGTAACACATCTGCATTCTTATGCAAATTACTTTTATTTATAGCCGTGTTATTTTGTGGCATTACTGTCATGAAAAAATTTAGCGTAGGGCCATCTGGGAAGATGACAAAACTGCTGAAAACAATGTAAACACGCTTCTTTGATTCGCATCTTTTTATTATTTTGAAGGTTGTCATGGAAACGATTTCCTTTTGCGGAAGTAAAGGACTCTTTTACCAGCGAGTCTGTTTTGTTAATGCGTATTAATACCTTATTCTTATGGACTGTACAAATTAAAAGCTTCAGTAAAAAAAGCAATCAGAGGTGTGAGATAAAATCTGTAAGATCAGCAGCAGAATCTAAGAATTGCCTGGGAATGAAGCAACGGAAATGGCAAGGAGTAACGGCGCTGTTAACAAACGCCTAGAAAACGTCACACAGTGAATGAGAATGCTTAAAATATTATTAATGATATCCGACAAGGACGAAGGACGTAACAACTGCCACGCGGTGAAGACTGCAGTTGGATGTGGAGTGGCGACCTTACCGGCAGAAGCAATCAATGACCATGATGACGGCTATTATTATGCATACGTACCAATTATGTAGATGTCCATTAGATTTATTCATTGACTGTGAAGATTGTTTGAAAATTGTTGACCTATGAATTTCAATGACCTCGTACAATTCAGTATTAAACTATTCGAGGAATGCGGAGGGAGGGGTGAGAGAGAAGTTGCAGAGGAAGTGATGGACAGTGGATGATTTTTACTTTGAGATACATTCGGGCTATTCCATCTCAAATCGACCGAAATATAGAGAAACTTGACCTTGCGATTTTTAAATACAATGAAACTTTTTCTGTCCGTAGAGAACTGTGATATAATGCTTTGTGCAAAGTTTGAGGTATCAGAACTTCATGGTGTTTAAATTAAAAATATTTAAATTTATCGTATTTTCATAAAATTAGCAACTTTAAACTGTTGTAGCTCCGAAACCCTTTCACCCAATGATCAAAATCATGGTTTATTTTGATGCTGAGAAATTAAAGTTTATATTGACATGTAAACAGTTTTTCTTACTTTTTATGGAAATGGAGAAATTTAGATTTTTCCTCATTAAGACGCCTTTGCCCACGAAAAAAATATTTTTAAAATATATAGTTAGATTCCGCATTGAAAGTACAAATAAACACATGTTTTTTACTGGTAGTACGTTGATAAGAAAGTATTGAAAATATCAAATAAAGAAAATAAATAGTATGCGCGTGAACTAACCAGCTGACTGTGAGGCGGGAGCTAGCCGAGACAAGCAAGGCCAGGAGACAAACACGTGATGTGTCGTCTAGCAGTCATGGCTATGCTAGCTTTATCACAGGTTTTCATAAACACAGGAGTAAAATGACGCCCAACGCTCGCTTATCTTCAGCTCTCGGCCAGTGCGTGCGGTACTGCGCCGTTCAAGTCTAGGCGTGTGAAAATAATTTATTTAATACCCTCGAAACTATTGCCGTACCACTACGCAAACAATGCCGAATCCCTCTTAATAATGCAAGGTTTTTCCTCAATATTTTTTCACATTTTTACAAATGGGCAAAAAGCCTAAAAGCAAGTAAAATCAGATTATCTGTCTCTCTATATACAATAAAAATAAGGATTACTTCTTATCATAACCTACCAAATGTCAGCTTCAAAATGAGCTCCCGTTCAATGTTCTGCAGTAAATGGTTCCAGAGTTCTGAGCGCTGAAAGAGGCTTGTTTTTATAAAATACGCTAAATTTGTCGCTGAACAATACGAAAACCGTTTGACTTTCGATAGTATATTTTTGCAAATGCACTCTCCTCAGCACCTTGTATAAATAGGGAAAAAATTAGAGTATAAAAAAATGCGAGGTTTTTTACCGATCGATTTCATATGGAATAGCCCGTACGTTAAAAAATCTAACATCTCTGAAGGCATGTAATACATTTTGTGCACAACTGCTTGTATATTCGGTGTATGTATGTATGTATGTATGATCTGTTGAGCGCCATCGACATGTGATTTTCTGTAATAAACTGAGTTTGCAAACCAAACGACCCCTTCCCCCCCCCCCAAAAAAAAAAAAGAGACTGTGCATGTGTGTATAGGCACGAAATCACGTGATTACACGTAAATTATAGCGACCGGTTGTGGACCCCACGGTAAAGTTCGGTGTTTGTTCAAGACGCCAACCGGTCATTACGCATCGGTTTGGCATAACGTGATAATCACATCTGATCGGCAATTTCCTCAAGATTTATCACTGACTGTACAGGCAGGCAGGCAGGCTGGCTGGAGAACTGGTTTCAAGCCCCGCGGGCACTCTCATTTCAAACAGAGAGTGACGAATCATCATCTGCGTCACATCTTTCAGCACATCCTCTACTCCGCATCAACTTCTTCCTAGATTACTCTCCAGTCTTATTTTTATATT
Source organism: Periplaneta americana (assembly GCF_040183065.1). NCBI lineage: Eukaryota > Metazoa > Arthropoda > Insecta > Blattodea > Blattidae > Periplaneta > Periplaneta americana. The sequence continues at coordinate 506,402 of NC_091124.1, read as the reverse complement.
ATCTTGACCTTCTTCTACCTCTACTTTCTTTACCTCTACATCAATAATCCCCTCCCCTGTCTCTAAAACAGACTTCTCTGCCTATACATAAACTTCCTCGCATTTAAAATAATAGGCTATATTAAATGTATGATTGTTAAAATTCGGCCATTGTTATCTCTGATTTTTGTAGTTGTTTTCATTGCATATTATATACTGTGTACATACAGTGCCGGATTTAGGCCTAGGCAACCTAGGAAGTTGCCTAGGGCGTCAGTTTCCAGGAGGCGGTATTTTCTGTCTCTTCCTTTTTTCTTTCTTTCTTTTTTATTTCGTTTTCATTTTACAGTGAAACTGGTTTGAAAAGCACTTGCTGTTAAATCTTTTCTGAAGTTTGCTCTTGAACACTTTGTGGAAGTAGAATGTTTTGGAGAATGTTTTATTTTCGCTGACAGAGTTAAGGCCATAAGGCCTTCTCTTCCACTCAATCGGATATTGTGTTTCATATTGTAATATCGATACCGGTATCACTTATTGTACTATGAAACTGCTGGATGGCATCATAAGAAAAAAAAGACGCTGTTCCAGCTCTTTCGCTTGTCATTGTGGCATTGTTGGATAGAAGCAAATTATGTTGAATGATGTGAATGTTTACAATTCAACTCAGTTGAATTCTGCAGCGTTTACAGAGTTATTGCGAACGTAGTTGTGTATTGTACCACCCAGTGTTGCCAATTCAGCGGTTTTCCCGCTAGATCTAGCGTTTTTCGGCGTTAGTTTAGCGGGTAAAATTTATTAAATTTGTATTGCTGATATAACGATTTAGCGGGTATTTTTAGCACTCACAGCGGCAAAATAATATAATTTTACATTGACAATACAGCAATTTAGCGGTTTCTGCACGGCTTCATAACGGATTTTTAAGAATCGAGTTGGCAACACTGGTACCACCTCAGAATCGTCTTGTCAGTAGGTGCCGCATGTTGAAACTCCCGTCTGAAGGCGCGCTGAACTCTCACTACACTCCGTGTGCTATGGTATTCCAATACACTCCAATTATGTTCCTCTGAGTTCTCCAAATGCTCCAGAATTTATACTGAGTTGAAATGTAAATATTCACACCATTTAACAAAATTGAAGTGTGCATTCCAAACTGCCACAAGTCTAAATGACAAGTTATGAGAAAAATGGAAAATACTTATAAAAATTTGACGTCCTTAGATTCGTTTGAAAAAAAAAAAAAACATATGCAGATCCTAAGTCAAAGCCTAAGAGAGTATATATATATATATATATATATATATATATATATATATATATATATATATGTATATGTATATGTAGGCTTGAAAAGGATAAATTAAAACGTGAATAAAACAAGTTAAAATATAAAAAAAAGTATTTAGGACACTTTGGAATCCACCTTTTCAATTTGCTTTTATACAACAATAACAAGCAGGAACAGCTCTTTTTTTCCTTGTGGTGTCATTTATTGTTTTCCCGCAACACAATTACACATTTTCTGAAATTCTTTGAGCCGTTCTTTCTAATGACACCGGTATGAATTTCGTAATACGAATGGTTACAAAATTACAGCATTTTATAATCACGCAATGTTTCCGTGACACAGTGTACATTATCTTCATTTTGCCGCGATATCCTTGGACGTTGGCATTTGTGCAGATGATGGCCATAAAAGGAAAATGTCGCACTAAACGATGGGGTTGCTGCTACTGCAGACGCTATTACGAGCGGATCACTGAAACGGTCAAAGTGACAGCAGACTATCGCGCACGGAATCAATTAACAACTGCCGGCCGAACCTTTCAACCTGGTCTTGACACCATTCACAAATCAGTTCGTGGGTTACAGCGCACTTCTTCAAGCGATCAGACCACGTGAGGCTCAGCAGTAGCAGCTGTCTGCACAGCTTGTGTTATGCCCGTGAATCCTATATAAATACATCACCTTTATTTTGTTGTAATACTGTTCTTGGATTAAGAATTGATCAACGCGTTTCTTAACGAAAAAAGGCAATTTCAGTTATAATCATTTTTGAGGCAAACATACCGGTCGGTATTCGGATTGTGATAACTGCGAGAAATTATTTTATATAAAAATAATCTGTGATTAGAAATGTTAGGATTACGGAGCTCACATAATTTCTTAATTACACTTTTACTCATTTTGCAAAAATTGATTTTCTTTGCCTGTTGCGAGTCTCTTGTTCATTTGCTTTAATTAATTAAAACATAAATACGTTACATGCTTAAACGAAAGCACGTAACATGTATTCAAATATAGTACATTATGCAACGAGCCTATAATGGTAGTAATTAAGAGGCGAGTATGTTTGTTTATGAAACGAGCGCAAGCGAGTTTCATAATTTTCATACGACTTTTTATGCTCGACCATATTTCTAACTTGAAATTATTCAGAAGTATTCATTTTATTCGTATCTGACTGAAGTTCGGAAGTGACCTTGTGCATAGCTCGTGAATTGTGAGATGTGCGCAGACGCGAAAGTATTGATTTTTTTCGAGGAACAATAATATCATTGATCTTGATGTAATCTACAGAATAACATGAACTAATTTTGATATAACCCGGAAATTGATTTAGAATGGAAAAACGAGATGACAAATTGAATTTATTTGAATATTATTTACAATTAACGCTAATTATTATAGTAACAGAACATAACCTTCTGCGACAGTATTGGATTTCCAGCCTCCGTGACGTTTCCCTCGTTGTCTTTCGATTGCATATCCGAGAATAATCGAAAACCTGTACTTTAATGACATGCATTAAAGGACTGCTACCAGGTGTATTATAATTACTACATTTCGGCATGGTCGAGCATAAAGAATTTTATAATTCACGTTCTAATAAGAAAATAAAAAAGTATATTTTAAAAATTGCCTTGCTAGAGTCCCTTAAGCCGACAACTTTTAAAATATCTAAAAATGTATTTGAAAAGTATCCGTTTAGTGATTATTTCTGTTTAAGAACCTGAATCTAGTATGTCTCAGGAAAATTTGACTTATAAAACATATTCCTGAAATCCTTGTCATACATAAGACGAATGCCAGTGTACTGTACAATATTATTTCTTTGCAGTTTTGACGTATCCTAAAAACGTTTATGCTGATGGGGGATTCGAAAAACTGCGTAATGTAAATACACACATACAAGCGTAATGTCAAAGTTAGATCCAACGCTGAGCCAACTTAACTGTAGTTGCTTAGTAACGGATACATCCTACATGTAGCGGACCTGACAGAAAACCATTCGCTAAACTGTTACACAACTCGAGTAAGCTAGAAACTATAAGGGAAGAGATACTGAATGCAAAATTATCACAAAATAAAGGCTTATAAAACTATATGTACACTTTTGTAACAGTTAAAATATTTACTGCCCTTGCACACGTGATATTACAACGTGAATAGCTTTTAAATGAGTGTAAGTAAAGTAAATCCATGGCGCTATAGCCCTTTGCAGGGCCAAGACCGACCAGCCGGCTGCCGGTCTCACGTCCACATGCCGAGGTGGACGATCATCCAACCAGAATGGAGGTATCGTGTGTTAGCACGATGATCTCCCCAGCCGTTATAGCTGGTTTGCGAAACCGGATTTTCGCTACCCAAGTGCATCATGATGCTGGGTGGGCACCGGTCCCATACACTGGCCGAAATTTCATGAGAAAATTTCTTCCCCAATGAGGACTCGAACCAGCGCGCATTCCGTAGCGCGAGTCCTAGGCGGGATGCCTTAGACCGCGACGCCACGGCGCGGGACTTTTAAACGAGAACCATTAAATATTAGAGATGGATCTAGATATGCAGTGTAGAAAATATACGAGAAAGCAGGACCGTTTCAAATATAATTAGATTTTGAGCTGGACAAACGGCTTGAAAATTACAGACTTATAATATGATTTACAGTAGAAAAGGAGACGATACTAAGGGATATGCTACTGGAGCTAAATGACAGCTGTGAGCAGTATGGGATGAAGATAAATGCCAGCAAGACGAAGACCATGGTCATAGGAAGAAAAGTAAAGAAGGTAAACTTGCGAATTCTAAATGAGGCAGTAGAGCAAGTGGACAGCTTCAAATACTTGGGGTGTACTATAAGCAGTAACATGAGCTGCTGCCAGGAAGTCGAAAGGAGGATAGCAATGGCAAAGGAAGCTTTTAATAGAAAAAGGAGCATCTTCTGCGGACCTCTGGAGAAATAACTAAGAGACTAGTGAAGTGCTTTGTGTGGAGTGTGGCATTGTATGGGGCAGAAACATCAACATTGCGACGAAATGAAGAGAAGCGAATAGAAGCATTTGAAATGTGGATATGGAGAAGAATGGAGCGTGTGAAATGGACAGACAGAATAAGAAATGAAGCTGTGTTGGAAAGAGTGGGTGAAGAAAGAATGATGCTGAAACTGATCAGAAAGATCTTAGTAAGCATGATAATAGTTATTTTTCAGATAGTCAATATACAATATAAAATAATATAATGTTTATTTTGGTATTCAGTCTAAATTACTTATCATAGTTTAAAAAACATCAACAACACTTACAAATGTAAATATTCATTGAACGTTAAGGACCAGTGAGAACCTTATCTGCATTCCAAGTTTTCAACCAACAGAAATTATCTAGATGTTGGCTTATTATGAAGCCTAATAAGTTGTTTAATAAGAACCATATGATTTTACTATGTTGTATAATAATGACATTATTGGTAATTAAGGAAAATATAGATCAATAACAACATAAATTTTAAATAACAATCAATTTTATTATAAGATAATTTTATACAGATTTAATCCATTTTAATTTCTGTATCTTAATTTGAATTCCGTGGTTGTTTGTTTATTACCATAGAGATAATGATAATCATTTCAAACCGTTAGTCAATCATTTGATTTCTACACATGATTATAAATATGTTAGATATAAAATTGTTTATATTCTACAGCCATCATATTGTAAATTTATGTATAGGATATTGTTTGATCAAGTGCCTGAAGATGCCCAAGGACGAAAATGTTAGCACATTATTTTGTCCTTAACATTCAATGAATATTTACATTTGTAAGTGTTGTTGTTGTTTTTTAAACTGTGATAAGTCATTTAGACTGAATACCAAAATAAACATTATATTATTTTATATTTATCAGAAAGAGGAAAAGGAATTGGTTGCGTCACTGGCTGAGAAGAAACTGCATGGTGAAGGATACATTGGAAGGAATGGTGAACGGGAGAAGAGTTCGGGGCAGAAGAAGATATCAGATGATTTACGACATTAAGATGTATGGATCATATGAGGAGACAAAGAGGAAGGCGGTTTGCAGTGAAAGACCTGCCCTGGGGCAGAAAACTGTGAATGAATGATATAATTGTACAAAGAAAAAAAGCGCTTGCAGCTTGTTAACAATAGAAATAATGAGTGTTGCGTCATCCTATGTACAGATAGTATCATGTCTGACCTTGACGACAAATTATTTCCTTTAATTAACTAAGAACAAAAACGTATGTAAGTCAACATATACCGGAGCCGTCGGTTCCACGGCTACTTTAAGTGAATAATGTGGACGTGTAAGTAATATGACATGTATACCTATGGACTAGAAGTGGGTAAAAAATAACACAACAGTTATTTTGGAACTGTTCCGGTCTCGGAACTGTTGCAAAAATGAACAGTAGGTCTGAACCTCCTGTTCCGAAATAACAGTGTTCCGACTCCGAGCTGCTCACTTGCCCAGCTGTTGCGGGCTCGCAGTACCGCGTTGCACAAGGTATGTTCCGACTCCGAGACAACAGAGAACAGTCGGAACCTGTTCCGTTGAACTAATGACAGCTCCGGCTACACTGTTCTCGTCGTTCTTTATGTTGTACTTGGAACAAGTTGGAACTTGGAACTCTCACGTGGATGAATGAGGAAGCATGGAAATTGAAATCGTTGTAGTGTGATCATAAGTAATGACAGAGAGCGAGGTGTGATGCGAAGTTTAAATTATTACACTTTGGTACAGATGCGTTTCTAACATTTTACTAAGTGTGAGAATTTCAGGTTTCACTACTGCCAATGTATAAATATATACAGTAGTTATATATTTTATTATGTATCAAATTATAATGTAATTATTATTATCATCATAACTAAGCATTAAGAAACGTAAAAATAAAAATTAATAATTTTAGTTCTTTTTTTACTACGGAACACGGAGAACAAAAATTACATACTACACGTTTTAAGTGAGATGTTAATTTCTTTAGTTGGTTACCGTGTCTTCATGACTTCATATACCAATTAGTGTTGCAATCTGACCTTGTATTCAACAGCTGTTCATCTAATAAACACGAAGCTTCTGTCCGCATACACAGCAAGTTTCCAAACAGATTCGAATGTGCATTGGGATGTCATCTATTGAGAAGCGTGTGCTATGTCGTCATGCCGATAACGTATTTTAAGAGGAGTCCGAGATATGAGTACTCCAACGTATGTGCGAGCTGCTTGGGGAAGAGGGAGTATATACTGTACGACTCCTCAAATGGAGCGAGAGTCAAAGAGATAGCTCGCATCAGTGAACGATTCAGACACATCTCTACTTGTAACTGTTATTTCGGAACTGTTATTTGGAACATAGTATTTTTCCGGAACTGGAACAGCCGGAACTGTTCCGGGAAAAGAACAACTTCGCCCATCACTACTATGGACATTGCACCAATTGTTTGAAAGCGATCTTCCTCACCGCATTCTCGCCTTGGAATAACGAACTACATAACACAGTATCTCACCATAGTAGGTCATGGCAAGAGTACAACGGGTTTTTACGACTTGTAAATTTGCCAACAATTCCTAATCGCTGTGGGCGCAAGCACGCCACCTGTCAAACAGACACCGACGTTACTCAGAACAAACAGGGTCCCTGAACCGCGAGGGGTCGCAGCATAAGGATTCTGATTTTCTTTAAAATGTTTGGCGCCACTTTGGTAAACAAATGAAGGAGTTGCTTTTGCATTTCCTCCCTGGCAAGAGTTCAGTTCACTAGTATGCATGAAAAATCTGACGAACTAGGGCGAAGACAACAATAGAAAAGCGATTCCCATCTATTTAATTTAGATTTTTTTTATTTTTTTTTTGTGTATATTCATCATCGTTATTTATATAAATGACTCCATCCGCATCCTGTTCAATAATTAAATTTGTCATCGTTATTTATTTAAATGACTCCATCCCCATCCTGTTAAATACTGATATTTCTGAGGATTATGAATCTGCATTAGAAAATGTACATTTTATCCATAAAAGCTAGGCGTACGTCTTTTGTTTTACGTATTAAGCTTGCTTTTGTTTCCTGAAACTGTCTTCGTGCGATATTTTCTACAAGGACAAATAGTTCATCACTTTCGCAGTTGTTCGTTGATGGCTAGTGATTGTTCGGAGACATGGGCCAATCGACAAAATCCTCCGGAATAAATGAGAGAGCAACTCGCATCAAGTTCCTAGTTTAATCATCTCAAATGATTCTAATTTGACTGCCATAAAAACAGGAGTTCTAAACAAATGACATAACATGTCCGTAGGCTAGTAAGATGAAAGACTTCAATTATCTTGACGGGGTCGTTGCCATAACAACAGGTCAACATTTTGTTTTTTCGTTGAAACAATCTGTCGGCTACATTTTTTTTTTATCGGACCTACTCTAATTCAAGTTGAGCCATCAAGTTCATGTGCCAGTGGTGCAATGCCGGCTTTTCGCCAAATAGACTCGAATTCGGTTCCCGACTTAATGTGATGTTTTTTGTGGATAAGTAGGTAGTTAGTTGTCCATCACGTGTAGCCTATTTCAAGTGATTCTGATATTTGCATTTATGCACCGTGTGTTGGTCCCTTTACGTTGTCAGCCGGCAATCGGGGATTGCCATGAAATGATAATTAAGCTGCCGAACGTGAGAAAAGAAAACCCTGAGGAAAACCCCAACTGCGACCTTATCAGTTACAAAGGTACTATGGGGTTTTCAATTGAAAATCCAGGGTCTGACAAGGACTCCAACCTTGCAGAGACATGAATAACTATCTGGGTATTTTACTTACTTACTGGCTTTTAAGGAACCCGGAGGTTCATTGCCGCCCTCACATAAGCCCGCCATTGATCCCTATCCTGTGCAAGATTAATCCAGTCTCTATCATCATATCCCACCTCCCTCAAATCCACTTTAATATGATCTTCCCATCTACGTCTCGGCCTCCCTAAAGGTCTTTTCCCTCCGGCCTCCCAACTAACACTCTATATGCATTTCTGGATTCACCCATACGTGCTACATGCCCTGCCCATCTCGAACGTCTGGATTTAATGTTCCTAATTATGTCAGGTGAAGAATACAATGCGTGCAATTCTGTGTTGTGTAATTACTTTGGTTCTTTATTTGCCATCTCAGTTATGTCGTCGTTTATTAGTAAAAACATCTGTAGTTGACAATGGCTGTAGCCGTCACTGAGTACTTGGAAATGTCACAAGCCAGCCGTTGTACAAACTAGCACTTTTTCCTCAATACTCAAGTCAGGAGCCGTGAACAAAACAGAACTCTTCCTGTTTGAACGAGCGCCAGGAGATATGCTGGTGTTGGAGTGTCTGGTAACATGAGGGCAGCTTGCAGTTTTTATCAAGGCGCTTTGCATTCCACGGATTTCACATGCTTGTTTACCGATAATTTTCTCAATTAATGGATAAGTGTCACAGGCAAAATATGAGATTTCATATTCTAAATATAAATCATTCTTGCTAGGGTTTGGGAACAAGGATATTAGAGTAGCTATGTTACAATACAATTAAAGCCAAAAAAAAAAGTTTTCATACTTCATAACGAAGGTATTTTGGAATTGAAATATTTATTTGCATTTTATATTTTCCTATTTTGCCAAATAAATCAATGGTGTTTGGTCAGAACATGATAACTCCAAAAATGGTCCTTTTTTATCTGAAAGCGCAGCCCTATATAAAAACTGTTTTCTTTCGTTTGGTATAGGCGTGATAACTCCATATAATCTTATGTTATTTTCATTCACATTTGTATGTGAACTAGAATTATGATTTTATAGGAACAGTGAAAATAAAAACGCTTGTATCTCAAAACAGATTTTTTTGGAGTTATCATGTTTTGACCAAACACCACAGAAATTTCATATTTCATCAAATACACAGGCCTACAATAAGTTTCTTACGGAAGAGATGTTTCATCAACTGTTGTTGCTGCTAACATCATGTTAAACCCACTGTTAAATTAACATAGCATACTCCCGCAGTTAAATCCTTAACGTCCTGTTACAGCGTGAATCATGGCTGCCAGAGAACATATGTTACAAGCTGCATTATTATATCGAGATATATTTGGAGTGAAAACAATTAGCTGCAATCACTACTTCAGCATTTTTAGTTATTCAGAATAGATATGTTTATAAATACTCAAATGATTCATATTAATATCAGCACTGCATCCACAGTAAAGAGAAGATATGTGCTTATTAACGTAAGCATTTCTGAGATTATTATTTCGTATTAATACTCGGATATAACTGCAGATTTTCAAAACGATATTTCTTTATTTCACTGATTTAACAGTTCACATGTAATTATGACCAATGACGTGTGAATATATGTTAACGCTTATTCAGCATCACAATTATTTTCATTTTCTATTGGTTCTATTTGATCCTGGATAATCAACTTTGAGAGTAAAAGTACCACCGTCAGTTTTTCAAATGTTGCACTGTATCTTGTGCATGACCCGTCTTAGCATTTCTTTTAATATTTTCATAACATTGATTTGTTTCATAGTTTGCGTTTTCACATCCAAATGGCGATTGAAAATATTGGGTTAAAGAGACCCATGCTTGTTCCTTTTACCTAATGAAAGTTCCATCACTACGTTTGAGTTCAATTACATTCATATAATTGCTAGATCTACTAAAATAATTATATTTCTCATGTGAGGTAAAATTACTGCTCCTTACACTTTGTTTTTCTCGATTTCCGTTGTAATTATATTAGTCTCCAATACTTCCATAATGTAAAAAATACAATTCTCCGCTAAAACAAATGACTACACCAACTAAAGGCACATTCAGTAAACTTTCATACAATCACTGCTTCTTTGATTCCTGTTACATTACTCTTAACACCATGTTACTAACCAAAGAACCTCAAATGGTTGGTGAAACACTATTACATTAACAGGATGTTTAATTTTTAACAACACGTTAGTTAACGTGCTGTTAGCGTTATTTTAACGAAGTTTGGTGAAACTGATGTCTTAGAAAGACAAACGGTAAATAATAATATTACTCATTTTTTGTTTCCCAAGGTAAAAGTTTACTCGCAACTAATCACGTTGTTACATTTATCGCTTATCTCGTAGCATTAAGCTTGTCTGTAATTATTATTATTAAAATCATGCTGTTGTAGCCTACGATAAAGGTGATATTAAGGTATGGTGTAATAATGATTAAGACTATATTGGTGATGTAACACGTTTGTGATGATGATACACATTTTAGTATATAATTATGACGTCATACTGATGTGCTTGGCGATATGATGGTAACATGGCTAGTCATTAGCATGCCGTTTCATGAAGTTATCAGTGACGTGTACGGTACTCACTTTCCATGGATGCCATCCTTCATGTTGGACCCATCTTGCGGCAGGAACACGTCCAGCTCCGTAGCCTGGGGCAAGTTGTTCGACTCCTGAAACAAACATTAAGTCAACTTCAGTCTTACTTGTGAATTTGTTCGGCACAGTCTTTGTCTGTTTTAGCAGAAAGGGCAGTTTAAAGAATTTTAACGCGCGTATTGAGATAAATTCCTGCAAACATACTGATTGGTTAATTAAGAGCCTCCATTTTAAAAGTTTATGTGCGGAATTATCAAATCGGAACACTTCTGAGAAAATAAAAATCAGATGCATATTTATCACTAGACTGTGGAAGTTCATGTACTTACTTACTTACTGGCTTTTAAGGAACCCGGAGGTTCATTGCCGCCCTCACATAAGCCCGCCATTGGTCCCTATCCTGAGCAAGATTAATCCATTCTCTAACATCATATCCCACCTTCCTCAAATCCATTTTAATACATCTCAGCCTCCCTAAAGGTCCTTTTCCTTCCGGCCTCCCAACTAACACTCTATATGCATTTCTGGATTCATTCATACGTGCTACATGTCGTGCCCATCTCAAACGTCTGGATTTAATGTTATGTCAGGTGAAGAATACAATACGTGCAGTTCTGCGTTGTGTAACTTTCTCCATTCTCCTGTAACTTCATCCCTCTTAGCCCCAAATATTTTCCTAGGCACCTTATTCTCAAACACCCTTAACCTATGTTCCTCTCTCAACGTGAGAGTCCAAGTTTCACAACCATAAAGAACAACCGGTAATATAACTGTTTTATAAATTCTTAACTTTTTAGATTTTTTGACAGCAGACTGGATGATAAGAGCTTCTCAACCGAATAATAACAGGCATTTCCCATATTTATTCTGTGTTTAATTTCCTCCCGAGTATCATTTATATTTGTTACTGTTGCTCCAAGATATTTGAACTTCTCCACCTCTTCAAAAGATAAATCTCCAATTTTTATATTTCCATTTCGTACAATATTCTCGTCACGAGACATAATCATATACTTTGTCTTTTCGGGATTTACTTCCAAACCTATTTCTTTACTGCTTCCAGTAAAATTCCCGTGTTTTCCCTAAACGGTAAACTTTATGATACGAAATTATTTCAGTAGTCCTGCAGTGTAGGAATCAGTCTGTGTTGAGGTGTTCACCTATGAGAGTCGGTTTGTGCGGTTTGTATAGTGCCTCGACTTGAGTAAAGGCCCATTCACAATGAAAATTAAATACAAACATAACGTAAGCATAAAACCTTGTGTCCATGTTATTTAATGAAAGCATTCACAATGAATTACATAAGCATAAACATAATCTTAATCATAAGACATTAACATGAAAGTTTGCAAACTCCAAACTTCCATGCTTATGTTTATGCGATTTGGAAACAGTACACAAGCGGAAAGCGTGTTTTCACTTTTTGTTTAACATCTCATGGGCTTTGCCTACAGGCAATATTTTGATCTATTGGCCGTGATGATAGCTTGGCGCGCAACATGGAATCATATGACGAAAAGTTTATTATTTTACATCTCCGTTTCTTTGGTTTCAAGTATTGAAAGCCATATACTGATGCCATTGTAGTTATTAGAAACATAAATTGAATAGCTACATCGTCAGTCATTGTGCAATTCTCCATTTTTATGTAATAGATTCTGTAGTTTTGTTGATTCGGTATGTTTGTTTCCACACACGTGTTATGTTTACGTTATGTTTAATTTTCATTGTGAATGGGCCTTAAGCGTAAGTTGGTGGAATTAATCATTGAAAGGAAGAAAGAATTTATTGATGGTTAGCGTTATGGTGTAAGTTGTAGGACAATTTCAAAAGAGTTTTGGAATTTCTAAATCAACAGTTTCAAACATTAACAGCAATAGGATCTCAATATTAAATGCATGGGAACAAAACTGCAGTGGGGAAAGAAAGAGTTTGCAAAACTGTTAATGACGAACTAAATGACAGAGTGTTTGAATACTGCAGTTCCTTAACATTATGTGCAGTAACTTCCTTTCCATTGCATGCTAAAACAATTCTACTTTTCTCTACCTTGGACACCCCGTTAGGTTGGGCAATTTTTATTGAACCATAAGTGTCCAGGTTAGAGGGGTTTCACTGCACTTCAAAGTCGAGTCACGCTTCCTAAACAACATTCATCCAATAACTTTAACATAACGATATTAAAGGCCCATTCACAATGAAAATTAAACAACCGTAACATAAACACAGAAGTTTGCGCCCAGGCTACCAAATGGGATCATTCACAATGATTCACATAAGCATTGACATAAACATTGCCGTAAGACGTTAACATGAAAGTTTGCAAACTCCAAACTTTCATGCTTATGCTTACGTGATTTGCAAACAGAACACAATCGTGGAGCGCTGAAGTATACGACTGAATATGAGGAAATGGCGCCGTTGTTATGTTTCCATGGTTACCAAGTATGTTTGCTGTTATATTTATTTTCCCATAGTGAATGATGGTATGACTTCTTGATTTTACTGTAACGTTAAGTTAACGCGTACGTTATGTTTAATTTTCATTGTGAATGAGCCTTTAGTCACAAAAAATGTTAGTAGGCCTACTATTTTTACAGCATATATTTTCCACTGCATATTTCAACAAATTTAAGTACGGTACATAAATGCCTTATATTTTACGACTTTTAAATGCATAAATATCCTCAGTTTATTCATCACAGATCAACGTGCTGGCGTTCTTCTCGGTTTCTCAACGAAAAGGTCCATGTCGTTAGCCGTGCGGTTGCCCCGCACGTGAGACCGCTGGCTGGAATTGAAGGGTTAAGCACATTGTTTACTGCGCCAGTAACCACAAGCATTGGTGCCAATCAGCAAATATTGGACGTTGGCCTTGCAACCGTGTCAAGGCTGCCTACCAGTTCGTTTACCGATAGGAAGTCATTCAGGGCATCGAACCGACGACAATGTGATTAGCAGCCAGCATGCTAGAGGTGTTGTGTTTCCCTGCATGTGAAATGTCCTGTAATTGAATTTAGCGACATTTGACATCTTATTTGGCGACTTTGAGGTGACAATTGTTGGCAACACTGGTAAATCATGCTGTTGCGTCCTGTCGACTAAAACAGTTGAACGTCTCGCATGTACATATTAAAGTTTTGCATTTTCTGTAGTAGAGTATTATCTAAATATCTGAGCCTCTAGTTTGCCATCAATAGAATTTCGCATTATCGATTGACATTTCGTATGGTCTGTTTTGTATCACGGTATCACCACAGTCTAGTATAAACAGTCACGAAAGTTGAGTTGTGAGGGTGCTAGGAACAAGACTGTGCCGGTACTATTTCGAATTATCTGTAATGAGGCGATATTAGCGATCCTAGTGGTAAGCAACTATCTATGGATGCATATTTACTACATATTAGCTTCGTGACTTTATATACTAGACTGTGGTATCACGATTCATGTGTCAGTGAGAACCAAACATGATTTCGTATCTACATTACATATTTCAGTATCCGATTTATTAGACGTTACTGTGAAATCAGCGTGGATTTTTCGAGTGTACAAAACTATATGATGCTTCACAGAAGCAACTGGCTTTTATACACAGGCTGCCATTTCATGTGTGTGTCGGGGAGATTAGAAGCATGGCATATACTGTATGTCAATGAACACATATGTAACCTTCTTTGTGTGTATTCATTCTTCATAAGTATATATATAGCTTGACAAAACCACGTGTTCAAATTGCTGCGGACCGATCTTGATACAGACAGCATCAGCTGCAGTCTTGAATAACTCTGAGCAGTTGGTAGCTGCCATGATGATGATGATGATGATGATGATGATGATTACTATTATTATTATTATTATTATTATTATTATTCTTATTATTATTATTATTATTATTATTATTATTAACATACATACAGTCGGCCTGGTTAGCGAGTTCTATAGCGCTGACCTTCTATACAAGGGTTCGATCCCGGGCCAGGTCGATTGCATTTAAGTGTGCTTAAATGCGACAGGCTCATGTCAGTAGATTTACTGGCATGTAAAAGAACTCCTGCGGGACAAAATTCCGGCACATCCGACGACGCTGATATAACCTCTGCAGTTGCGAGCGTCGTTAAATAAAACATAACCTTTAACATACATACACTACATACATACATACATACATACATACATACATACATACATACATACATACATAAAGTGTTCTGCTCATGGGTTGATCTTTCACTGCAAACCCAGCATTCTACAGTCTTAACATTTTCTGCTTCTCTTTCTGATCAGTTTCAGCATCATTCTTTCTTCACCCACTCCTTCCAACACAGCTTCATTTCTTATTCTGTCTGTCCACTTCACACGCTCCATTCTTCTCCATATCCACATTTCAAATACTTCTATTCGTTTCTCTTCACTTCGTCGTAATGTCCATGTTTCTATCCCCATACAATGCTACACTCCATAGAAAGCACTTCAATAGTCTCTTTCTTAGTTCTTTTTCCAGAGGTCCGCAGAAGATGCTCCTTTTCCTATTAAAAGCTTCCTTTGCCATTGCTATCCTCCTTTTGACTTCCTGGCAGCATCTCATGTTACCTTTCTTCGCAAGTTTACCTTCTTTATTTTTCTTCCTATGACCATGGTCTTCGTCTTGTTTGCATTTATCTTCATCCCATACTGCTCACAGCTGACATTTAGTTCCAGTAGCATACCCCTTAGTATCATCTCCTCTTCTGCTAACAACGCCATATCGTCAGTAAATCTTATGCACTTTATTCTTCTTCCTCCTACTATCACTCCTCCCATGTTCTGAAAACAGTTCTTCACCAAATCCTCCAAGTAGGGGAGAGTCGGATAGTATCGGACATCGGGTAGTATCGGACAGTGCGTTTCTTTCATCTACCACCATATGGTAGTACCTGAATGACATGGTTACGTTTCTCTATGCGACATCACAGAAACGTAACCATGTGAATCAGGTACTATCATCGTGTAGTAGATGAAAGAAACTCCCTGTCCGATATTACCCGATGTCCGATACTACCCGACTCTCCCCTAGATGTTGAATAGGGTAGATGATAAAGGGCATCCTTGTCATATTCCTCTCTCTATTTCACTTCCTTCTGACATTATTATTATTATTATTATTATTATTATTATTATTATTATTATTATTATTATATAGGTTTTCATAATCGCATATTTCAAAGCATAAACTTTCGCAGGTAAATGAAAATTATCCGATTTACCTTGTTCTGTCATATCTTTCTGTCGAGGTCTTTAATAACGGACAGCGTTTATCTAAAGTACTTTTTCAAGCTTTAATTAGAACTGGGCATGCCGTTCATAAAAACTGCTACTAAAACAACTGAACTCTGCACATTTTATTACTTAATAACGATTCCAAGAAGCCGTGATAATTGCTAACAAAACAAATGAACTCTGAACATTTATTCCATAGCAACGAGTTATTTTGTAAATTGAACCTTTCGAAATAGAACTGTCAAAGGAAACACGGAGCGCCGAGTACAGAGTTCATGTTTCAGCTGTACAGATTACGCTATCGATTGTGCTGCTTTGAATTAAGACTGATATCCTAGCCGTTACGTTTTGGCCTACATTCTAGACAACAGCGATCGATGCGGACTTTCAGACGAGAAGTGTCCCAAGTGTAGAAATAACTTCACAAATACATTAGAGGTTACGCAACTGAAATCAATTTCTTGTCAAAAACCAGGGGAATGTCACTAGAAGGACTGTGATGGAATTACAGGTGAGGCACTGTACTTACTGGCTTTTAAGGAACCCGGAGGTTCATTGCCGCCCTCACATAAGCCCGCCATTAGTCCCTATCCTGAGCAAGATTAATCCAGTCTCTATCATCATATCCCACCTCCCTCAAATCCATTTTAATATTATCTTCCCATCTACGTCTCGGCCTCCCTAAAGGTCTTTTTCCCTCCGGCCTCCCAACTAACACTCTATATGCATTTCTGGATTCGCCCATACGTGCTACATGCCCTGCCCATCTCAAATGTCTGGATTTAATGTTCCTAATTATGTCAGGTGAAGAATACAATGCGTGCAGTTCTGTGTTGTGTAACTTTCTCCATTCTCCTGTAACTTCATCCCTCTTAGCCCCAAATATTTTCCTAAGCATCTTATTCTCCAACACCCTTAACCTACGTTCCTCTCTCAAAGTGAGAGTCCAAGTTTCACGACCATAAAGAACAACCGGTAATATAACTGTTTTATAAATTCTAACTTTCAGATTTTTCGACAGCAGACTGGATGATAAAAGCTTCTCAACCGAATAATAACAGGCATTTCCCATATTTATTCTGTGTTTAATTTCCTCCCGAGTATCATTTATATTTGTTACTGTTGCTCCAAGATATTTGAACTTCTCCACCTCTTCTAAAGATAAATTTCCAATTTTTATATTTCCATTTCGTACAATATTCTTGTCACGAGACATAATCATATACTTTATCTTTTCGGGATTTACTTCCAAACCTATCTCTTTATTTGCTTCCAGTAAAATTCCCGTGTTTTCCCTAATCGTTTGTGGATTTTCTCGTAACATATTCACGTCATCCGCATAGACAAGCAGCTGATGTAACCCGTTCAATTCCAAACCCTCTCTGTTATCCTGGACTTTCCTAATGGCATACTCTAGAGCAAAGTTAAAAAGTAAAGGTGATAGTGCATCTCCTTGCTTTAGCCCACAGTGAATTGGAAACGCATCTGACAGAAACTGACCTATACGAACTCTGCTACGGGAAAACGGCTGAACGGATTTTAATAAATGACCCCTCATTTTGAAGCTTGGAAGTCAAAGTTTTTCAGAAAAATAGTAGTTTTCAGTGAAATGTCAATTTTTCAACATAATTTTCCTATTTTCCAAAATCCATCTGCCGTCAGTTTTGAGAACTAGCTAATTGCATTTCAGAATAAAACAAAACACACACTACAGTAAACAATATTACACGAAGGCCATGATCTGCAAGAATGCTGACATATTTAGAGCTCAAATTAAATTGGTTATTAAAAACTTAACTTACTAAAATAATTTACAGGTTCGATTCTGTGGTGTGTAATTTTCTGGGTACAACTGTGTATTGGATATTAAAAACTACAAAACTTGAGGTGGTTTGATGACATTATTACTATTATAAATGAAATATTATTGTAGTTAATGCCATGATGTGACCATTTTTCATTAATTATACATATTAATGCTATATTGATGATATGAAAGTGAAACGTTTTGGGGTTATATAAGTATATGTAGAGAATAACTTAAATTAGATTTTGATTTCTATATTTTACTAAGTGGCGGCTATATAGTATATATAGTATATGTTACTGAAAGCTATAAAACTTACATAAGATAATAATATTATTAAAAATCAAATATTTTTATAGTTATTAATCAAGTGGGGTTGAGTCTTTTTCATATATTTAATGGCGGTGTGGTGTAGATATTTATATGCGTGGTTCTCTTCAGTATTGGCTCGAGAGAGAGTATCTTTCATTATCATGGAAGCAAATAACTTTCAGAATGTCTGGTATTCTTCATTGAAAATAAATATGAAAAATGTTTATTTGAACGTCTAATGAACTTAGTTTGCAGCATTTGCTGCACAAGCCACTAGTATACTATATTACTAAGTATAAACTAAGAAAAGTCGTAGTCTGCCCTGTTTGAGACTTCGTTGGCTCAGCATAATAAGTATTTGTAGAATGGCAGAATTTATGCAAATTCGCGCTAGAAAATCCTATAAGGAGAGACGAGAACCATCAGCACGTGATTACGGGAAGTTATATAGATTTTACAAATGAAAAATGTTATATGATCTGTTTTTGTAATGGACAACTGAA
The DNA here is from genome assembly GCF_040183065.1 of Periplaneta americana. Lineage (NCBI taxonomy): Eukaryota > Metazoa > Arthropoda > Insecta > Blattodea > Blattidae > Periplaneta > Periplaneta americana. The sequence continues at coordinate 487,861 of NC_091124.1, read as the reverse complement.
ATGAAGATTTTAAGATAACTTAATTGGAATTCTATGTGTTAATTGATTTTTTATTGTTGTTATTAAGGGGAGAGGATGGTATTTTTTCAAACTTTTTTCCTATTTGGTGTAAAATATTAATTTTTTGTATGTAGAGAGCTCATAGCTGTGGCAATTCAACCAAATAAAATATTTTGAAAAAATAATTATTTGGGGGCCCGAATTTGAAAAAAAATATTCCCAATGCAGGATTGTACTAAAACCGATATATCTAGACCGTTTTTAAATATAGATTCAAACAGTTTTTGCCATGTATTTGCAAAAGCATATTCTACAAACTGTCTGTAACAGAATTTTGATATTAGTCGCTACGTTTGTAAAATAGACAATTAAAATTTAATAACAATTTTCTGACTTCAAACAAACGGACGTATTTTTAAAATGAAATCAATTAACAAAATTCTGTTACAGAGAAAAGTTTCCTAATAGTTTAAAGAATGTGTGTTCTAAATTTCATGCATGTATCTTCAATAGTTCAGAAACAGAAATTATATTCATTTTTGTCTGGCAATGTAGCAAAAAAAAAAATGAAGTTACTGAAAACCGATAAATGTGGGCGTGTGATTTAAAAGTCCATGGTGCAGGAAGTTTAAAAATGACTTCTTAACATCCTATAAGGGTACAAATACCCACAAAATGTTATGCTATGCATTCCAGACATATCACAGAGTATTTTAAAGAATTTTTTTTTTTTTTTTAATTTCCCCATTTTTCACCAAAAAACACCATCCTCTCCCCTTAAGATAATATTTTTAGCAAAATGATTCTATTATGTATTTATAATAGTACATTTAATTTTAGGTTACATGAAAATTTAATGAATAATTGGGACCATCTTATTTTGACTTTCCTTTTCATGTTATTTAGTTTCTTCATATTTTGCTTTTCGTCAATTTTTTTCCCGCTGTAACTTTCATAGCCTGGATGGCTTTTTCTTTATCACTTCTTGCGGCAAGAGTTTGCAACTTGTTTAATAATGCTGGGTATTCGTTTAGTAGATTAAGAAACATCAGTTGTTCTCCTTCTCTCTTCATTGTAATTATCCATTTTCTTTTTAAACTAACTGCATTTTAAACACGACAATCGATTTGCCCCACCAACAAATTAACATAAATGCATGGAAGGCGAAAACTAACCGGAAGTACTAATCGATATAATCGAATACTCTTGATAGTTTATATTACCGACGCGTAACACATACTTCGTAATAGTAATTTCCGGTTTATGCATACAAAACGAAGTATATACTTCTACTTCAAATATCTTCTACAGTCAAAGCAAAAGGTAATACAACTTGTTGCATACCACCCATTAGTCTTACAAGGTATCATTTGTTTGGCTTCATAAATCAGGGGTAGAAAATACCACGAAAAAGAACTGCAATGGGTTTGCTCGTGATTTTATTTCCGAATCAGATTTCTCTGAATATGAAATATCAGGTGCTGAAGAGGATACAGTAATACATAGAAACTGTTTCACCAGGGAACACAGAAACGCCATCACTGGTGCAAATAAAAGACTTATCGTGCTGATAACATGGGTGAAAAAAGTGGAACAACAGTAGATTGTGTGGAACCGTAACCTAAAGACGAACAAAAAATGTCTGAGGGGAAGAGATTGCGTTGCCCATACAGTAGATCTGAGGAAAATGATACGTACTGATATCTTAATGATTGTTTCATACGTTCTCTGTCATTTTATTTAATTCAAGTGTGTATTTGAAAAACAAATGACAACTTTTAATTTTTATTCGCGTTTGTTTGAAACGAACTTGTTTATAGGAAACAAAGGAAAACTTTTAATTTCTTTTCACATTTGTTTAAATTCAGCTTGTATTTGAGAAACAAAAGAGAACGTCAATTTCCACTGTTTCTTTAAAGCGAGCTTGTATTTGGAAAACAAAAGATGAGTTATAATAATTTCTGTTAACGTTTGTTTAAAGCAAACTTGTATTTGGGGGAAGAAAAAAAAGTCCATTCATTAAACGCAAACTTGTGTTTGCAAATGACGAGGCGTTTCAATTTGTATTAATATTTTGTCTAAACCAAACTTTTCTTTTGCGAACAAATGAAAAGCTTTTAAATGCCATGAATTATTATTGAAACAGATTTGTATTTTTTGTAAAAATAAGCATTTTCAAAATGTAGTAATGTTTACTGAATTCAAACTTACGTTTGAGAATTGAAAAAAAGTGTTTGTATTTGTAAATTTCTGTATTCGAATCAAACTCATGTACTGCAAACAGAAGATCGATTTTATAAACTTTTTGTTTAAACTCCACTTTATATGGCAAATAGCAAGTTTTTCTTTTAATTTCTGTTGTAAACTTACATTTTTCGGACAAGACAGCGCTTTTTAATCTTTAGTTTAACAGAGAAATGAAAGTTTGTTCTAAAAATCAGCTGAATCATTATTGCACTTGATCTTGTTATCGATTGACTTATAAATCTAGGGATATCGAGTACATACTTGAGATTACATGACACTAAAACGATCCAGTAGGCTGGGACAGAAGCAACGCTTTTCATTTGTCAATTTCTGAACTGAATGACATGGCGTTTCCATGTCCACGATAAACTGATAGGAAGTTTGTGTACCAATCGATATATTGCCTCCGTTCGGATAATGATTGACATCCGTGGAATTACATCGAGAAGACCTTGAAAAGTTATCTAACGACGTAATTTTGCATTAACATGCATTTCTTGTTAAAGTTTATGTGTGAGGTGGAAACATTTATGTTGTTCCAAACAAACAGAGATAATGGCTGCATTGCGACAGATAAACTGAGATCTTTGTGATCTTACATAAGCTATGAATTAGCTCTAAGCAGGCCTTCCGGTGCGTGGTGATTGTTGCTTTCGTAATACAGTGATCTCTCTAATCTACGGCCATCTGAAGTTATTTTTGTTTGTTGCGAGTTTCTGAGAATGTAAAATAATGCACAATCATAGTTCCCTGATAAATTTACTGCTTTCTCATTGACCTAACTGAATGTTTCGGTAAATAGAAAATTATGATCTTTGTGTTATTTATGAGAGATTTTTCATTAGTCCATTACTGTTCAACAACTCCAGCGTGAAGGATGACATTTTCCTCTACCCAAATATTTTAGGTTAGGTCCAACTCTGGAAACTTTGTGATTTTTTTTGTATTTTTTTTTTTTACTTCTTTTTTTCGCCAGCAATCAGAATCTCTTTCAAGAAAGTAGAAATCTGTTCCAAAAGTTAGGAAGACGTCTGTGAACTGCCCAAGGGTTTAGTAGCATATAGTAATTGAACGGAGTTACGCAATAATAGACCAACCGACAATTTGGGGGAGGGGAAGGATATTTGCGCAGATCTGTTGATAGTAGGCTAACTTAACTCGGAAAAAAATCAAGAATGGGATATTTGAATTTTTCTGCTATTTATAAGCAAAAATTCGTTTATTGCATAAAATTAATTTAATTATTTTGCCTTGAAATATTAATTAAACTGCTGATCTCTTATTAAAAATCTGTTAGCCTTTTTTGCTATTATTTGTTCTATTTTTTTTGTAATAGTATGAATGTTAAGAGAGAAGTTTTATATGATATTCTTATTGAATTTGGTATTCCCAAGAAACTAGTTCGATTAATTAAAATGTGTCTCAGTGAAACGTACAGCAGAGTCCGTATAGGTCAGTTTCTGTCAGATGCGTTTCCAATTCACTGTGGGCTAAAGCAAGGAGATGCACTATCACCTTTACTTTTTAACTTTGCTCTAGAAAATGCCATTAGGAAAGTCCAGGATAACAGAGAGGGTTTGGAATTGAACGGGTTACATCAGCTGCTTGTCTATGCGGATGACGTGAATATGTTAGGAGAAAATCCACAAACTATTAGGGAAAACACGGGAATTTTACTGGGAGCAAGTAAAGAGATAGGTTTGGAAGTAAATCCCGAAAAGACAAAGTATATGATTATGTCTCGTGACCAGAATATTGTACGAAATGGAAATATAAAAATTGGAAATTTATCTTTAGAAGAGGTGGAGAAGTTCAAATATCTTGGAGCAACAGTAACAAATATAAATGATACTCGGGAGGAAATTAAACGCAGAATAAGTATGGGAAACGCGTGTTATTATTCGGTTGAGAAGCTTTTATCATCCAGTCTGCTGTCAAAAAATCTGAAAGTTAGAATTTATAAAACAGTTATATTACCGGTTGTTCTGTATGGTTGTGAAACTTGGACTCTCACTTTGAGAGAGGAACATAGGTTAAGGGTGTTTGAGAATAAGGTGCTTTGGAAAATATTTGGGGCTAAGAGGGATGAAGTTACAGGAGAATGGAGAAAGTTACACAACACAGAACTGCACGCATTGTATTCTTCACCTGACATAATTAGGAACATTAAATCCAGACGTTTGAGATGGGCAGGGCATGTAGCACGTATGGGCGAATCCAGAAATGCATATAGAGTGTTAGTTGGGAGGCCGGAGAGAAAAAGACCCTTGGGGAGGCCGAGACGTAGATGGCAAGATAATATTAAAATGGATTTGAGGGAGGTGAGATATGATGATAGAGACTGGATTAATCTTGCTCAGGATAGAGACCAATGGCGAGCTTATGTGAGGGCGGCAATGAACCTCCGGGTTCCTTAAAAGCCAGTAAGTAAGTAAGTAAGTAAGTAAGTAAGTAAGTAAGTATTGATGTTATAATACTTCTTGCATAAAATGTTTTATAAAAAAAAACAGATTAATTTCAATGGCCAATATCTCGAAACAGGTTTTTGACGCTTGGTCTATTATTGCGTAACTCCGTCCAATTGATTGATTGTTTATTATGTGAGGTATAAGGTCGCTACCATTCTTAATTTATTCAAATAGTGTAAACACACATAGCATTACAAAAGTAATTCCCTCTTTATAGGTAAAATAGACTCCATGTTGAAAATAATTAGGCCTATATTGAGGGGGGGAAACGTAGTTTACCCTCAAATTACGGAAGATGTAATTAAGAGAAAAATAAGAAGGAATACAGGGAAAACATACGAAGCAGTAGCCCTAGTTCGATTCCGCTTGATTGTTTTTCCTAAGTTTTCTCCAACTGTAGGACGAATGCCAGGTAATTCATGGCGAATCCTCGGCCTCATTTCGTCAGGTTCCATCGCGCTATCACCAATTCCATCGGCACTAAATTACCCTTGTAGTTCATACAGCGTCGTTAAATAAGAGTATTAAAAATAAAGAAAATCTTCATATATACAAAAACTTCGCAACTAACACTGTTGTCAGGTGTAGGGGAGAATTCCCTATTACAGGGAGATTTGGAGCCCAAAAGCGCGATAGTGATTTTTTAAAATTTGTTTAAAATGTAGGGAATTAAATTTTTGTGAAGTTTTATTTACACACTCTTTAACATCACTGGTCATATCGCGTGTTTAGGATCATCATCATCATCATCCTTCACGATTTAGGCCTCTGTAGACCTGTTTCGGCCCCATCTAGCAGTCTTCTAAAAGGTTTCCTGGTCGACGATGTCCTCTAGGTTTATACTGCATCATAATTTTTGGGATTCTTGAATTTTCCATTCTTCTTACATGATCTAGCCAATTGAATTTGTATCTGCTGATTTTTTCTTCTACTGACTCTACTTCTAATTGTTCTAATACTTCTTCATTCATTTTTCGGTCTAAAAGAGTATATCCTGCTGTCCTCCTGAAAAATTTCATTTGTGCGAGATCGTGCGTATTTGCTTGGTTTCCGCACAAAACCAATCCGCGGAAAGTCTAAAATTCCACATTCAGTATTCCCAACCTAACACACATAACAATTTCCCTCTTCTTACCGCTTAAGTGACATATTGATTTTACTGCTTTAGGCTTTTAACATATTATTTTTAGAGACGTTCAATATAGTAATAATTATAAATTGGAAACTTACCACTGCAATTTCACCTAAATTGCACTGTTAATTATTGTTTTTAAATATTTGCAAAAATTAAGTAAACTCTACAACTCCACTAAAGTTACTGCATTCGTGATGCAAGTAACATTAAGGAAGCCGTGAAAAAATCAACAAGATTCCAGACTCATCATAGACTGGGGGAAAAAAAAGACAGACGTATATCACGGCCTGCTGGAGTATAGTAAACACCGAAAACATTTTAAAGCAACAATGTTGAAGATAGATATTTTTGTTTTGCAAATTTGCCGTCACTGAACAGAAACCAAGATGGAGATTTCATTGCAACTAATTAGAAATTCCTCTTTCAGGTATGTAATAAACGATCTTCGCACAAAATAATGTACGATACACGAGCGGTATGTTTTCTTTCAATTCTCGGAAATTAAAAAAGCTCAACTACGTTTCGCTTTTTCAAACTTTTCCTCGAACATGAAAACTTCAACATACCGCTCTTGTAACGCATATTACTATTCCGTTGCTTTGATTCTGTTCATGTCTTTTTTCTTTAATGTCCAAATCTCGCTTCCGTATAAAAGGGAGGGTAATGCTAGAGTATTATATATTTTTATTCTTGTAGATTTTTGTACTAATTTAGCTTTTAATGTGCGTGTTTAGGATATGTGGATATAAACTTACCAGGAGGCCTTGTTAATATCGTTGCGTTTCTGTTTTTAAATTTTAAAATACCGTAGTCTACTTATACCATTAAAAATAGTAACATCCAATGACCTTCGATAACGAAGGAGATGAATATTCATAAATGCAAAATATATTGTCTTTATTTGACACATCTAAGCAGTTTTCTCGTTATTTCATTTTAGTGGGAAAAATGATTTCCAAGTTGCTAACCTTGACAGCGACTACCCGCTTGCATATTGCATAGCGTTGCATAATGCATTGTTGTTGCATCATTCAGTTGAAACTTGAGACCGAGTGCATAAAGCGTGGGCGGCGAGATCTATTCATTATTAATCCAGCGTTTCTGAATACGACGCTGGACCTTCTACTCCTAGAAGGAAAGGTATTTTTGGAGTGAATAAGGAAGATATGAAAAATCTTATAGAACGCAGACTTTTGTATTCGTGGCTAATTGACCCTAAATCCTAACTTCATACGTTGGTTGGATAAGTCTGACAATACAGTATATATATAAAAGGTAAAGGTATCCCCGTCACATGCCATGAAGGCACTTGGGGGCATGGAGGTAGAGCCCCATGCTTTCCATGACCTCGGCACTAGAATGAGGTGGTGTGGTCGGCACCACGCTCTGACCGCCTTTTACCTCCGGGAAAGACCCGGTACTCAATTTTGTAGGAGGCTGAGTGAACCTCGGGGCCGTTCTGAAAGTTTGGCAACGAGAAAAATCCTGTCACCACTCGGGATCGAACCTCGGACCTTCCAGTCTGTAGCCAGTTGCTCTACCAACTAATATAAGGCTAAATATTTAGCCTACAAAAAGGAACTCACTGCAGAGAAAAGTCAATTGAAAAACCAGAGTTCTTAAGCAGTGGGAAATTTTTGAGCAAAAAAGGGATTGTTTAAGTAATACGGATTTTTCATTTTAGCGACTTGGCAACACCACCATTTTCAACTTCTGTAATATGTGGATGGTGGCAACGTTCTTAGACGTACAAAAAAAATTCGTTATAGGCCTATAATAAATTATAAAATTCAACCACAGACGTTCTAGTTTAAGATGGGATGTCACTGGAAATACAGCTTTGTCTTACGAAAATCATTACAACCGTAGTTTTTAAGTTAAAGACATGACATTTTCTGTGTATAAAGAAAAAGAACTGTATTCAATGGAAAAATTATATAATGAAATACCTATGTAAGACATGTGCATAAATATACAGTGATTTATATAGAACTAACACTTTCTTTCTTTATTTATTTCAAAACAAATTATGCTAGAGTATCTAATGTAGAGTATCTTTGGAAGATTACTAACCTCTATAGCAAATGTTGAAAATTCTTTATTTATTTGGCTGGAAATTCACTTAATGACCAGTTTTTAACGTCAGATTAAGCGGGAGTTTCGATTCCCTGTCACGAGATGCGCAGATGTTTATTCTTTATTCCTTATTGTTGGCGGTTGTTTTCGACATTTTGTTTTAGTCACTGAAATGCAGTACACATTAAATTAAAAGCTCTACCTTGTGAAGCAATACTGGATTACGAATTCAATTACAGCTACTCAAAGGGCATACTAGAGAGAATTTGGTGTTCGTAAACCCCCACAAAGAAACACAATACTCGTTTAAGATTATGTCGTAACAGCTACGAGTTTTATGTGGCATAACCTTGATTTGCAAATGTCAGTCATTGTTTTATTTTATGGTGTACATTGCAACAAAAGGGTAAAGGAGTGATTCTTAACAAAGAGTTCCCCCCAGAAAACAGCTGGATAAGAAATCACAAAGGTCTAACCCTCTCGGAATGGACAGACGCCCTTAAAATGGCAGGCTATGTCGCTCCGGTCCGAGCTGTACCGGGTAGAAGTCGGGATGGTACCCGCTGTAGGCGCTGTCTCAGCGAGATTGAAACTCTTCCCCATATCCTTGGCTTCTGCCCCTATAGTGAGGCCCTTCGCAACATCCGTCACCATGCTGTCCGTTCTATGCTGGCCGAGGCACTGAAGGAAGTAGGGTTTACAGTCCATCAAGAGGTGCAGGGACTAGCCACACAAGGAAGTGTTCGGCGAATTGATATCATAGCCATTAAGAACAACTCGGCATACATTCTCGATCCCACCATCAGATTTGAGACACATGCAGATCAACCACATGAGGTGGATAGTGCAAAGAAACGGATCTATGATCCAACAATCCCGTTCTATAAAGATAAATATAGCCTGTCCCACATTGATGTGATAGGTCTGATGGTGGGAGCACGAGGTACCATACCCTCCTTCTTTGCCAACAAATGTAAAAACCTGGGGCTAACACACAGCATTGTGAAGGAAATAGCCATTAGTGCCCTCAAAGGATCGATTCAGATATTGAGAAATCATTTGTATGGGAGTGATAATGGAAATTTCAAGTTATCTTAACCGATGGCTGTTGATTGGTTTCGATATCAATGCCAGTAAATCCGTACTATTATTTTTCTCGCGGTATATGGCATTCAAAGCATTCTAACCTATCTGATGATATCCCCCCCTTTCTTAACTGTAAATGAGCACAAACGCTACTTGGGTGTAAATTTTTCTGACATTTTGTATATTCGATTCCCTCATCGTTTCAAATGTATATCATTTTACCTTTTAGGTGTGTTTCCAAATTACAATAATAATAATAATAATAATAATAATAATAATAATAATAATAATAATGATTTATTTAACCTGGCAGAGTTAAGGCCATACGGCCTTCTCTAACACTCAACCAGGAGTAAAACTGCGTTACAAAAACACTACAAATTTACAAAGTACACACAAAACTGAATAAGATAATAATAATAATAAAATATAAACAACAAATAAGAAGAAATCAGACATAATATATAACATACAGAAAGAAAGAAAAAAGCATAATAATATGTGAACAGCATTATACGTAATACGCTTTGTCAAATCTGGCAACCTTTTCATAAGGGAAGCTAACTTTCTTCTTTTCTTCTTCTGTAGCTCTTCACAGCGCTGCAGTTCCGTCTAAACCCCACCAAAGATACGAACCGATGTAAGCAAACATAGCACTTTATAGGATAGGCCAACAAATTTTGCATGGAACCCTCTAACTGAAGAATATTGCTGAAGAATCTTTAGTATATTGTAAATATTCATAATTTAAATATGTATGTCACTATTGTATTGATTAGGGCTGGTTGAGTGGAAAAGAAGGCCTTGTGGGCTTCACTCTGCCAGCGCAAATAAAACATTATATTCTGTCAGGGACAGGATTCTTTTACGTGCCGTAAATCTACGACACGTTACGTTCAGAAACCTGCACCAACACTGTCCTTATTGAGCACAGATTGCTCTTTTTTTTTATCCGTGGCGCTACAGCCCGTGAAGGGCCTAGGCCGACCAGCCGGCTGCTGGCCTCACGCGCATCAGTGTTGCCAATTCAGCGGTTTTCCCGCTAAATCTAGCTTTTTTTGGATAACCGTCTCGCGGGTAAAATTATATTATCCCGCTTAGCGGGAATACTAGCGGCTTTTAATCTGTAAAGTTTCTGAAATGAAATTCATATTAGCATTATAAGCGGCTTTCATAATTACGTTTAATTCGTTCAGTGTGTGTTTTGTGAAATGATGGATGTGCTAATGTAGTGATAATTCCATATTATATGTTACCGTTAAAACCCCAAATCCGTCAAAACCAGTTTCAACTAGTAAAAACGAGTTTAAGCAAATAAAGATAGATAGAAAGTGAGTTTTCTTATGATCTAGAATCAGTGTCAGGTTAGGTTTGGTTTGTTTAGGTTTTTGTTTGGTACAAGCCTAAAAAAAACCTAAACAAACCAAACCTGACCTGTCATTGATTCTAGATCTTACGAAAATTCGCGTTGTATCTATCTATATTTTAAAACTAGTTTTTATTAGTTGAAACTGGTTTTGTCGGATTTTGGGTTGTAACGGTAACATATATAGTGCAATAAGAATTTAAATATGTTGTGTCTGTGATAAAAGTGTTCAAAATTGCCTTATAGCGCCACATTGGCAATGATAAAAGTGTGCAATATTCGTTACATTGGCGGGTGGTGCTCTATCTTGACCGTTATTATTATTATTATTATTATTATTATTATTATTATTATTATTATTATTATTATTATTATTGAACAATAAGTGTACATTAAAATCTAGAGATATTTGTTAGAAAATCGCGGGTTTTCGAAAGTCATCTAGCGGGATTATACGAACAACTGTTGGCAACACTGACGCCCACATGCCGAAGCAGAGGTGGACGATCATCCAACCAGAATGGAGGTATCGTGTGGTTAGCACGATGATCCCCCCAGCCGTTATAGCTGGTATTCGCAACCGGATTTCGCTACCTATCGTAGCTCCCCAAGTGCATCACGATGCTGGGTGGGCACCGGCCCCATACACTGGCCGAAATTTCATGAGAAAATTTCTTCTCCCATGAGGATTCGAACCAGCGCCATTCCGTATTAGGATTTGAAATCAGGTCTCCAGCATGGAATGATAGAGCTTTAGCTATTCAGCGGACGAGTGTCATGTAGGCAAGACAGGGAACTTCTTCATATCGAGAGCAGAAGCTTATAGGATGTAGATAAGACGATCGAACGGGATTTCAGATAAAACTATTTTTATGTTGTTACACGTGTAAGGCAAATGCAGTGTAAAACTTAATAGTCTCAGGAGATATTTTGTAGCATTTTATCTTATGTTGACATTGCCGTAACATATATTACACATTCACCATACATTCTGATCGGCAGAAAGTGACGTCATCTGATAAGTTTACGTAGCCGCGATAGGTTTAGTACTGGCAGTCACTGTGAAACGCAACAATACGAAGCAAACATAATCTGTACATCAAATGAAGGGTTTACAGAAAGTGGGCCAAGCGCCATTTACTGAAACCGTAGAAAACAGGCGTTAAAATGAAGTTATTGCCATAATTCAATGGAAACATATAGCAAGTAATATAAAGTATACACATTCAAATTAAATGATATGTCAATCTACGAGTACATTAAACTATGGTATTCGCTTAACTTTAACCCTTGCTTTCTCCGTTTTTAATAAATGGCGCTTGGCCCACTGTGGCTCTGAACCCTTCAAATATCAGTAACAAGTCGAACGTGGATTTTCCCTTTCTTCTGTATCAACAATATCGTGTCCACACCTGTGAAGTAACGGCTAGCGCGTCTGGCCGCGAAACCTGGTGGCCCGGGTTCGAATCCCTGTTGGGGCAAGTTATCTGATTGAGATTTTTCCCGGGGTTTTCCCTCAACCCAATGTGAGCAAATGCTGGGTAACTTTCGGTGTTTGACCCCGGACTCATTTCACCGGCATTATCACCTTCACTTCATTCAGACGCTAAATAACATGAGATGTTGATACAGCGTCGTAAAATAACCTACCAAAAAAAAACAATATCGTTTGATTTTGGGTTTCATCTGCCACGGCCCCATGAAACTCGATATTAAATAGGTCTACAACAGAAATAAAATACAATTAACAATTAAAATGTTCATTTCTTTCATATATATTTTAGAATTATATTTAATTAATTCTTCTGTACCTATTAAGAAAATAAAATAGTGCATTTCAATGTACTTCTAGTCCCTAAATAAACATTTTTCCTATAGACGTTATAACTTGTCAAGCAGTTCCGTGTTGTGTTACCCGAGAAAGAAAGAAAGAAAGAAAGAAAGAAAGAAAGAAAGAAAGAAAGAAAGAAAGAAAGAAAGAAAGAAAGAAAGAAGGAAGGAAAGAAAGAAGGAAAGAAGGAAAGAAGGAAAGAAGGAAAGAAGGAAAGAAAGAAGGAAAGAAAGAAAGAAAGAAGGAAAGAAAGAAAGAAAGAAGGAAAGAAAGAAAGAAGGAAAGAAGGAAAGAAAGAAAGAAAGAAAGAAAGAAGGAAAGAAAGAAGGAAAGAAGGAAAGAAAGAAGGAAAGAAAGAAAGAAGGAAGGAAAGAAAGAAAGAAAGAAGGAAAGAAAGAAAGAAGGAAAGAAGGAAAGAAAGAAGGAAAGAAAGAAGGAAAGAAAGAAAGAAGGAAGGAAAGAAAGAAAGAAAGAAGGAAAGAAAGAAGGAAAGAAAGAAAGAAGGAAAGAAAGAAAGAAAGAAAGAAGGAAGGAAAGAAAGAAGGAAAGAAGGAAAGAAAGAAGGAAAGAAAGAAGGAAAGAAAGAAAGAAGGAAAGAAAGAAGGAAAGAAAGAAAGAAGGAAAGAAAGAAGGAAAGAAAGAAAGAAGGAAAGAAAGAAAGAAAGAAAGAAAGAAAGAAGGAAAGAAAGAAAGAAAGAACGTCACCACAGTCCAGTATATACAGTCACGAAGCTCAATACGTAGTAAATATGCAAACATTAGATAGTTGCTCACCACTAGGGTCGCTAATATCGCCTCATTACAGGCAATGCAAAATAGTGCCGCACAGTCTATTGTTTCTAGCACCCTCAAAACTCAAGCTTCATGACTGTATATAGTAGATTGTGACGTCACAGAATATTCGTCTCGTTTATATCTCGTTGGTGTGGTAATACGAATAGCAGGCAGTGGGTAACTCGGCGACACTTTTTTTTTGTTGCAAAAAATGAGAAACAAGAATTGTTTACATATCGGTTATCTGTAACCAAGTTTCATAATCGAACGCTGGACTGCTCTTCGTTCACGCAAGTCTCAAGATGCGACTTATCGGCTGTGTCCTTGTCCAGATATTGCAAGAGCTGACCTCTGCAGCAATGTCCATTCAACTCGTGGAAACAAAAGCTATCAGCAGGCGTGGAAAATAGCATATTCCTCACATTATTGCTAATGGAAAAGATAACAAAAATAACGAAATTAATGTTTTAAATTCCATTGATTGCAGATGATAACGTTTCACTTTCAGGCGATGAGGGTAATCTTTAAAGAACTATTTATGCTCTAAACTTCTAAAACGATACTGCGAAAAGAACAGCATCGCCATTATCTATACTAATAATAAATCTGTAACCGAAATTTTTGTGGTAATTTTCGCTTTCCCAAAAATAATTGGTGTTAACATGTATAATTAACATCCTGAGACCGAAAATCGCTTTTTTTAAATTCTTGTTTGTATGTCTGGATGTTTGTTACCTTTTCACACGATAATGGCTGAACGGATTTCGATGAAAATTGAAATATAAATTAAGTTCGTTGTAACTTAGATTTTAGGCTATGTGGCATTCAAAATACTTTATTTAAAGGGGCCTGAATTAAATAAATCGAAATATCTCGCTTATTATTGCTTTTTGTGAAAAATGTTACATAACAAAAGTTTCTTTAAAATGATTTCCGATAAGTTTTATTCTATGCAAAATTTTGATAGGACTGATATTTAAGGATATACAAGACTTTTAGAATAACAATACAATACATTTTCACCGCCGCCTCAGATTATAGCGTTGTTGTTCCTGCAATAATTCCCATGTGCAAACTATAAAATTTTTGAGTAGGAAGAAAAAACACATTTATTCATTCCATGGCAATGGTACATAGGAGATCGTGAATTCTTACATTTTCGAAAGAAATAAATATAATTACATATCACTATATATGCTGTATCACTATTTAAGTTATCTGAAGGGTTCAGAACCATAGTGGGCCAAGCTCCATTTACTGAAGACGTAGAAAACAAGGGTTAAAATTAAGTTATTACCATAATTCAATGGAAACCTATAGCAAGTAATATAAAGTTTACACAATAAAACTAAATGATATGTCAATCTTCATTAAACTATAGTTGCGTGTAATAACAATTAAGAAACATGTTAAAGGAATTGTCATTGCACCAAATGATTGCTCTCTGGATCAAAATGATCGCATTTTAATTATTTAAATACAATTTAAATTAAGTAACATATTAAACGATTTATCCTTCTATCAAACACGAATGTTCCCTGGATCAAACGTCCTATTTTAATTATGTAATTACTTTATATTTATTTCTAACGGGTGCAGCGGAGCGCACGGGTACGGCTAGTTAGAAATAAAAAAAATCAATACAACCATTAATACCAATCATAAATTTGGTTTTACCGAACGTGTCTGGACTTCAATAGTTGATATCATGAAAGGTCTTCCTTCGTTTATAATACGCTAAGCATTCTGTCTTTGTTCGTTCATAAAACATGTTACATTCCATTATTTTGGTGCTTCTGAATTTTGGCAATGGTTCTACTGTTAGTTCTTCTATAATATCCAAAGCAAAAACGAACAAAATTATATTAAATTATTTTGTTTCAAATTTCTCAAAGAATAACCCCCTGAAATTAATAACATTACTTACGTATGTATGTATGTATGTATGTATGTATGTATGTATGTATGTATGTATGTATGTATGTATGTATGTATGTATGTATGTATGTATGTATGTATGTATGCCAATCCAATACTTAGAATTACTTGATTCTCAAAATTGTGCTTGATCTTCGGTGAACCTAATTGTATTTGACGTAATTTTCAGCTTAAAAGTCCATCACCAATCAAAACAATTTTCAGTTTATTCACGGCCACCTGAAACAATCAGCTCCTCGCTACATGCTGCTGTTGAACAAAATAACGCACAAGATATCCACCGGCGTTGGCAGCTTTCTATTGCTGCGAGCGTTATCATTTTTGGTGGAAAAAGGCATGCGCTATTGAACGCGTTTCGTGCACTATTGCATGCCCTACTTGCATGCGTAAAGTTGAAAGAAAATTTGAACCGTATAGATGCACCTTTACTGGAAAGCAGCAGCAAGAAGTAGAAAAGAATGGAGGAAAGCGTTGGGGAGGCCATGGATCGAAAAACGAGCCGAAGCGCCATTGATTGATTGATTGATTGAGATGCACCTTCAGAGCATGGGACCATGCCAGCAAGCCAAGCCAACTGCTATCCCAGATCACATATATAACAGATTATTCAGTCTTATAGGCTTTGACGGTAACAATTTTTATCAATTTCATTATGCTGCCATACACAGTGACATAAAAAATCTTTTTCCTTACATTTTTATTGTACCTTGTTTTTTGACTGTACCACGCAGGCTTTGCTTAATGGCAAGTGTTAGTTGCCATGGTAATATTTTACATTGCATAGGTACAATCAGGACATAGTTAACCCTTAAATTGGCAATGTGTCCTATAGGATACAACAGGTTAGTAGGCTATATGCTATAATTTTAATAGAACAATAGAAAAAAAATTGGTGGGAAAATTAAAATTGCACATTACTATAGTATTGCACAACATATAAAATATGGACACTGCGATAATTGTTTTCTTTACGGTCCGACACGGTTTAATAAACTAGTGTGAGAAATGAAGTTTTGCCTATTTAAGGGTTAAAAATGCAAGGAAAAAGCTATTGATGTCACTTTTGGTTCTGCATAACAAGTCACGTTATAACTCTCATTTGAATTGCATGGAGCAACTGTACTTCCATCTAGTGGTCGTTCTCAATCGACGGTGGCGATCCTGGCGGTTGTTCTCTTCCACATGTTACCGATTTTAACATGGGGATGGCCAATCTGTTATAAAGTGACATCAAAAACTTTTTCCTTGCATTTTTAACAATGTCCTGATTGTGCCTATGCAGTGTAAAATATCACCATAGCAACTAAAACTTAGATTAAGCAAAGCCTGCACGGTATAGTCAAAAAACAAGATACAATAAAAATGTAAGGGAAAAGTAATATGCGTTACAAGAGCGGTATGTTGAAGTTTTCATGTTCGAGGAAAAGTTTGAAAAAGCGAAACGTAGTTGAGCTTTTTTAATTTTAGAGAATTGAAAGAAAACATACCGCTCGTGTATCGCACATTATTTTGTGCGAAGATCGTTTATTACATACCTGAAAGAGGAATTTCTAATTAGTTGCAATGAAATCTCCATCTTGGTTTCTGTTCAATGACGGCAAATTTGCAAAACAAAAATATCTATCTTCAACATTGTTGCTTTAAAATATTTTCTGTGTTTACTATACACCAGCAGGCCGTGATATACGTCTGTCTTTTTTTCCCCCAGTCTATAAATGCGAACTTAAAACAAACGGTAAGGTTATGTAATGATTTATTTTTCATTTTAATATTTTAACAATATGATTTATATAACATATTGCAGTAATAACATCGGCATCTGGAATCTTGTTGATTTTTTCACGGCTTCCTTAATGTTACATGCATCACGAATGCAGTAACTTTAGTGGAGTTGTAGAGTTTACTTAATTTTTGCAAATATTTAAAAACAATAATTAACAGTGCATTTAGGTGAAATTGCAGTGGCAAGTTTCCAATTTATAATTGTTTCTATATTGAACGTCTCTAAAAATAATGTTAAAAGCCTAAAGCAGTAAAATCAATATGTCACTTAAGCGGTAAGAAGAGGGAAATTGTTATGTGTGTTAGGCTGGGAATACTGAATGTGGAATTTTAGACTTTCCGCGGATTGGTTTTGTGCGGAAATCAAGCAAATACGCACGATCTCGCACAAAAGTTTCTGATGTTATTGTATAGGCCTATGTGACCAGGGCTACTATGAACGGCGCAGTGATGATTTGGTACGAGTGTGGAATTGTTTGAAATCCTCCATGACCTTCTTCTAGCACTGGAGGAGAGCCTGCATGTTGCTGTTATCTGTTCTCGTTTCGGTATGTGCGTACCAGAGCCACTGCATTTATTTGAAGCGTGCACATGTACGCAATGCGACGGACATTTAGATTACCTTTATCAACTAATTGTGCTATAAAAGCGACTGTTCAGCCGTCGGGGTCAGCTCAGAACAACGACCGCAAAACAGAGTGCGTTTAAAAATTGGTCTTCCAACCACGCATAAACTGTAACGTAGTGGCGGCTAAAAGAACACAGATTTGATCCGACTAGATCGCTATATGAGAGGCTATCTCGCAAACTTGTTAGGACTGACCGTGGATTAGTTGTTCCACCATTTGTCGAGCCAGGAATGAAGTACGTACTCATATAATAGCAGTACGTGCATCTGAAAGCGGCTTATAATATCGCAATTAGTATGCATATTTCACATATACAGCATATAATACAAATTTGTGGAGCCAACACAGGTTCTTGCCCGCTTTAAAAATGGCTGCTTCCGGCATCACTTCCGGATATCTATGCCTGAAAGTGTGACTCAAGTAGTTTCCCTATGTAGCAAAACCGCAATCAGACGCAAAGAACCAAACAAATGACAGTAAAGAAAAAGAGCGCAGGAGGCCATGTAATTTTATTCTGTAGGCATTAATATAGTTATACCACAGTCTAGTATATACAGTCACGAAGCTCAATACGTAGTAAATATGCAACCATACATAGTTGCTAACCACCAGGATCGCTAATATCGCCTCATTGCAGACAATGCGAAATAGCACCGGCACAGTCTATTGTTCCTAGCACCCTCACAACCCAAGCTTCGTAACTGATAACCACAGTCTAGTATATATTACAATCACGAAGCTTGAGTTGTGAGGGTGCTAGGAACAATAGATTGTGCCGGTACTATTTCACATTATATGTAAAGAGGCGATATTAGCGAACCTAGTGGTTAGCAACTATCTATGGATGCATATTTACTACGTATTGAGCTTCGTGACTGTATATATTAGACTGTGGTTATACTGTATTTTGTGCTGAGTCGAGTTCTGGAGCTGCGTTTGGCATTGGTTCGAATCCCGCCTGGACTGATAGTCGGTTCTAGACGTTTTCCATAGCTGTAATAGGAATATCAGGTAATTCCATGACATCCTCGGCCTCATCTCGCGACGCACTTAATCGACGCCAGATAATCGCCTATTTAAAACAGTGATGTTAAATCACCGTTAAAAAAATAACAGGTGATTCATGGAATGCTTATAATTGCGTGAGACATTTATATTGTTCGTGATTGTTATTGTGAGCATGGTTGGGATTGTAAGAATGTTTGGGATTTGAAATAAGGTTTGATATTTCTTTTCATTGCTATCTTCATACTCCCCGCATTTAAATTTAACAAGGCGGAGCCTTCTCGTTAACTACTTCATAATCGCTTCCTCATTCCAGGAGGCCTAGTCTACAGACAACAATGCAATTGATAGTCGAAACGATTCACACATCAACATGACGCCAATGAGTTTTTTTTAAATTTGTTATTAATAATAATGTGCCATTACAGAAAATAAGATTCATAAACAATTATTAATACTACAGATGAGTACTTTATTTGTATTAAACTATGTCAAATTAACAATTTCTGCCTTCATATTCCCCGCATTTAGATTTAACAAGGCGGAGCCTTCTGGTTAACTACTTCATAGTCGCTTCCTCATTCCAGGAGGCCTAGTCTACAGACAACAATGCAATTGATAGTCGAAACGATTCACACACCAATATGATACCAGTGAGGTGTTTGAAATTGTAATGAATAATAATGTGAGGTTCAAACCTGTCGTCGGTCAGCTGACTAAACAACAACAATAATGTCATTGCAGAGAACTGGGTTCATTAAGAAATTAATACCACAGTTAAATACTTTAGAATTATAGTATATTAAATTAAGTATTCATGTCATTTATTAATCATCCCCATTTGTGTACGAATAATACTTTTTGTTCGGTTTGGGTCATACATACATACATACATACATACATAAATGACGACGTTGTAAGACGCATTTAGTTCTGCGCAAAACCAAAAGCAGAAAAAACAAGAACATCAAATGATGGAGGTGTACTTCACTGCATAATAGATAATGTGTACAGTTCCTGTTCAAACAATCACTTCCAACGTTTCCAGTTCGATATAACCGGTGAAAACCAGCCTGCATGTTGTTGCTCGTCACTTGTTCTGTCACACAGCGATACCTATCGATCTTGTGATCTTCCATCCCTGCAAGACAATGGGTTGATTAATCGTGTTGACTAGACGAAGACAAATTACAAATAACCTTCAGTGCGACAATGAAAGCGAAAATAAGTGGCGGGCATCCGTCGCAAACACGTAAGAGGAGGCTTACAGCAAATCGCATAACCTGCGCATGCTCAATGTGTGCTATGTTACGTGTATGCCGTGGGCAGCTCCCTCATTTGAATGACTTCACATTAAAAGCTTATTTGGTATTCTGCAGACAACGCTAACTTGCTCATTTTCTTCCTTGTCTTGTTTACTTCCTTATATCTACATACTTACAAGCCAGTGCGATATAAGAACAAGAACAATCCATGAAATCCCATAAAGGTAAGGGTCTTTCGTAATGCCAGTTACAGTAATTGCAATTACCCTCCATAGGGATATGCTGAACTAGCACCAACAGATAGCGCGCGTGTACTTTGAGGGGTGCGCCTTGCATGCTCATTTGTTTCCCAGAATATAAACATTGAGGATATACATAGTGTATTAGTATATTAAATACTCTTAAAAACAACTAAAAATGAAACATTTTTGTTGTGTTCGTATATGTAAAACTCAGGGAAAGCTTTTTGCCTCCAGTAGAACCCCGATTATCCGTCATCCCATTAACCGAGTGGTGGATTATCCATCTGCCTTTCTCTCGCTTTTTTTGCTACAGAAATATATGAAGTAGCCTACTTTACATTGTATTAGCATATTATTTTTTTTCTAGAGAGTGTTACTATTGTAAGCCTTTTTCCTTACACAGTATGGTCCACTGTTCGAATTGTGGTACTGTATAACCTAGGCCTATGATTTATTATATAAAAAGTCTTCTAGGGGTGTCAAAAGAAATCTTGTTGTGCTAAATAACGAAAAAAAAAAAAAAAACGTAAATAATTAAGTGGTTTACGGAAAGAGAAAGTGTGGCTCATCTCGCAACAGGATATGAGTTTGAAGTGTATAAAGTATGTAAATCTACAACACGGGACCTCCACTATTCATATATTTCCACAGGCAGCCATTATAAAGGGTTTCCTTGTTCCTTAAAAACCCGTCGTTGACAGTGAGATTTAAATTAGTGCACTTGTGATCCACTACCTATAATCTTTTCGCTGTAAGAAAAATCCTAATATAAACAATAGCACGTGACTGAAGTGAGGCTTCATTGGCCGCTGTTTGGCGCCACAGATTCTCAGTACGTGTTCCCGCCTACTGTTGTACATTCTGTTTCATGTTAAACATTTCCCGTTAGTCGTCAAGTAGGCCTAACCTCACTACTATGCATTAGTTTGCTTAGGAAACATTTACTTTATAATTACTGTGATTAAAACTCACTTAACTTATTGTATGCATTTAAGACTATTTGTTTTTCTCCGCTTTTGAGAGGGTTTCTACTCTTACGATTAATAACCACACACTCCGAGGATGCAGAAACCATACTTCAGTACCACGTGCTAACGTGAACGACAAGCTCAAGGGACGCCAGCTTGTTACAAGAACAGACTACCTCGGTATTACTGTTGGTATTCATCCGCGTTCATAGTACATAACAAAATATAAAAGTAGCTTTTCTTTTACATAGCGTTTTACTATGAGTGAAGTTATATGTTTCATCGTATTTAACAACTAGAATTCAATTTTTTTATTTTCAAATAATACAAGATGATAGTTTCCAAATACGAACTATATTTTCCTGCGTCATGTGAGTGTTTCGACTGGGAGCCAATCACGGGTATGACAGCCACGTGCTTGTGTTTACATTAGGATTTTTCTTACAGCGAAAACAGTATAGCATGTTAAATACAAAGGCCATAGGGAAAAATAACCAAAGTGTAAGTATTATTCACTAAATTTACGAAAAGTTTATGTGGTACGGAATATCCGATTTTTTCGATTACTCGTCCATTACCCTTCACTACCGCGAATAACAGAGGTTCTACTGCATATGCTTTCAACCTTAAAAAATATAACTAAATAAATTGCGCTTCGAAAGTGCTAACTATTAAACAAAAAGAACTACTTCAAGTAAGGAAATGCTGGCTACAGTTTTATTTTGGAAGAGGGCAAAGAAAAAAACTAATAAAAACATGTGCAACCTCGACAGCAGGCTATGTTTGCTTAGATTATATTCAGTACTTGTAGGAGTCTCCGAAGTTTAAGCCTACATTTTACTAGGCCTACAGCAAATCCTTGAATATCTGGGATGTTTGTCATCCAGGACGATCCGTAGTGAAAAAATATATAAGCCTATGAATAATAGTATAGTCTATGTATAAAGTAAGAAAGTAAGGGAACCTTGACTACAAAAATTCATTTCGTGAATAATGCTTTTAATGTAGACGAACTATTAAAAATTATGTTTTAATTTCAAATTTTCAAAATTATCCTACATATTCAAAACTGCATGTCCTTAACCTACAAAACCCACGAATAAACATTATACTACTGCGATCGTATTTTATCATCCTATTAAAACTTACATTTGATCTTTCTGCAACTAGAGAAAAAAAAAATACGAGGAATTCAAGCCGATAGTTCCTTCCCTATATATAGGACACATTGGTGGCTGCATATCCTGTTTTTGGCGTACACTACTTACAATATTAGTGAATAAAAGAGGCAATATTCATCTTCGACGAAGCTCCTATTTTTTTTATTCGTGCGCCTCGTTCTTTTCTTTTATTTTATTGGGTTATTTTACGACGCTGTATCAGCATCTAGGTTATTTAGCGTCTGATTGATATGAAGGTGATAATACCGGTGAAAATGAGTCCGGAGTCCAGCACCGAAAGTTACCCAGCATTTGCTCGTATTGGGTTGAGGGAAAATCCCGGAAAAAACCTCAACCAGGTAACTTGTCCCGACCGAGATTCGAACCCGGGCCACCTGGTTTCGCAGCCAGACGCGCTGACCGTTACTCCACACCTCGTTCTCAAAGTTCTCGTTTAGGTTCATAAACATTCAATTTACTCGTATCTACAGTATATTCTGCATATTACAGATTTCCCCATTCTATTATTTATTGTAAATTAAATTAAATTATGAGATAAGAAAATACTGAATGAATTTAAATTGTACTAGATTATACAAAATAATATAAATATAATTTTGACACGCACACAAAGCCAACAACCGTGGGAACGTAGCATGTGACATAACATAGCCCTGTGCCGCATGGAACGCCCCTGCCACCTAGCGGTAAAACTTCGCATAAGATATCCCTATTGGCGAGCCAGTCCACATAAGCCAGTCTGCTGTTGAAATACAGTAGTATCTGCAACTGAGATGACTTTGTCCCACTGTATTTTCAGTCAACAGAAATAAGATTTCAATAGTTTAGTGCAATATACAGGGTGTTTAAAAAATACGGGGCATAATTTCAGGTATGTATTTCCCACATGTAGACAATCAAAATAGTTCATTACAACATGTGTCCGGAAATGCTTCATTTCCGAGTTATGGCCTTCACAACATTGAAATTCACCGGAACGTTTTTCTTTCCGCAGGTCGTTGCCGTCAAAGGAGTGGAGTGGTTCTTGCAGCAGTGTGGTGTAAATCCGAACTTTCCTGCCTTTGTATTATTTACAGATGAAGCACAGTTCACACGAGATGGCATAACAAATTTCCACAATCAGCATGTATGGGCGTATGAAAACCCACATGCAACTGTTCCATCTCATCACCAGGTGCGGTTCTTCCTCAACATGTGGGCCGGTATCATTGGTGATCGATTAGTTGGACCCCATGTACTTGTAAACAGACTTACGGGGCAGGCGTACACAAACTTCCTGGAAAACACCATACCTCATGTTTTAGAAGACACTCCACTGATCAATCGTCAACACATTCACTTCTTGCATGATGGCGCTCCTGCACACTTCAATCGTACGGCTCGCCGGTACTTGGATCGAAGGTTTCCTGATCGATGGATAGGTAGAGGTGGCCCAATTGCTTGGCCTCCACGCTCACCTGATCTGAACCCTCTCGATTTCTACTTGTGGGGCCATTTAAAATCATTGGTTTATTCGTCTCCGGTGCTTGATTTGGAATCCCTTCGGAATCGAATTGTGGCATGTTCTGAGGATATACGCAATACTCCTGGAGTTTGGGATCGTGTTCGCAGGTCAATGAGACATCGATGTGAGGTCTGTATTCAAGCAGGAGGTGGACATTTTGAACATCTTCTATAATGACAACGACCTGCGGAAAGAAAAACGTTCCGGTGAATTTCAATGTTGTGAAGGCCATAACTCGGAAATGAAGCATTTCCGGACACATGTTGTAATGAACTATTTTGATTATCTACATATGGGAAATACATACCTGAAATTATGCTCCGTATTTTTGAAACACTGTGTATAAATGCAGAATACTAAAAGAGAAATCTGAACACCAGTACAATCCCGAACTACACATTTGAGGGAGCTCGTGTATACACTTGAGATTAATTCAGCGTAAAACCTCAAAGTGACTTCAGGAAAGGTGGATTGGTTCCATTTAATAAGTTGCAGTTGTTCTCAAATGTCCGTCAGAAGGAGCTCAGGTGAGCGTGATGACAACGGCAAACATTTCTGGATGGAAGTGGTCAAAGCCAAAAGCCACCCCTTGGTATCCTGACGAAGATGAAATGGAGACCAATCGAGCTCCAACCGGATGTTACAAAAATGCCGCCGGCATATGATAAGGTTTCCAGAAATAGTCCACATTCTGATCACTGAATGATTTCCTAGACTATACTAAATTACTAAAATCATTTGCATCGTGTTATGTGGATTTAGGGCTCTCAAAACTTTATCGCCAACAGAAACCGGTCTCCTCAAATTATCCTACAGCTTCCGGAATGGACATAGATTACGGACTTCTTATCTCAAACCATTAGAGTTGCTAGTCTCCTCAGAACAATGGAATTTTTTAAATAATAGCATTCAGTCAGTCAGGCCAACGAAAATAAAATAAAAAAGAAGAAGAGCAGTATTTCAAACAGGAATAGTTAGGTCACTTTCATTTGTTACATTTCGTAAAAAAATCCGTTGCCATAGCAATCAACATTAAAGAATTGAAAATAAGTAACTATAAAAGCTTATCCTTTTGTGAATGAAATAATGTCATTTTTATATTCGTGTAAAAATTGTTTTTAACCAAATTTAAGAGAATTTGAATTTTTAAAGTAACTTTACAACAAATAAATAAATAATAAATAAATAATCTTCCAGACATCGCATATTTTCACTTTCTCTTAAACAGTCCTCATTTGCAGGTAAAATATGTCACTCCTTCACCTTAGAAGCAATGCACGCACATCGTCGAAGGTAAATAACCGACAATACAGAATGCAGCACTATATAGGACTATGATGATGCGGTCGTATTTCACTTTGTACGCTAAAATTTGTTACATTTTGTTAATAAATATTATAATATGCTTGTACATTTAAGATACACGTAAGACACCCAACAATGACTTGCATTGTATTTCAATTGTTTTTCTGTCTTGAGATGGAATGATCCAAACATCAAAGATGCTGAAAATAATTCACAAATATCATGGGATCTCAAACTCTTTGCGATTTGTCCTGCCACTGAATTGCGAAGACGAATGGAACGACCTTGCAGATATCAAAGCCAAACTGTGCGTAGCCTATATCTTCAAATGGAGTTTAATTTCGTAATTATTTTTTGTAGCAATTATGGTGCACTTATGCCGGGTAAAGAGCGATGCTTACCAGGCAAGAGATGTAAGATTTGATGAAGTGTAACATATCATCATGACAATATAATAAATATAAAAAAAATGAAAAGCAACTGATTAAATGACATGGTCAAAGTAAGTTATACCCCGTGGGCACTAAGTTTTGCTATTACGCCAAGGTTGGATTAGCAACTACCAAACAAAACCAGCATACCAAAACGAATTAGATATTTCAAACGCTTTATCTATATCGAAAAAAGAGAATTTGCATACCTACGCGATTAAGATTTTATAAATCCACCTCATGCCTTAAACAGTAGCGAGTTAGATTCTAGATCTGAGGCTACATTCGGGCGTGGGTTCGATTCCCGGTTGGGCTGATTATCTGTAGTGGTTTTTCCCTTACCTGTAGGATAAATGTCAGATAATCCTATGGTGAATTTTCGGACTCATCTCATACTCCCCACATTTATTAATCACTCTCACTTCTGTACGAATAATGTTTTATTACAAATTAAGTTTAATATTTCGTTAAGCTTTCACGCGTTAAAAAACTTTTCACGTGAATTTTTTCGAAGTCTATCTCATACCGAAATCACAGATCTACAGCAACTGTTTTTTACACAGCCCCTTTGTATAAAGATATAAATCACTGAACAAAAGAGAATAAAAATACATAATTAATTAGTCTGTATAGCAGTTTGTTGGTCGACCAATAAAAAAATTTAAAAAATAAGAATTAATACGTCATTGTTGCAGTTGCCTATGTCAAGAGACGACATCCCGAGTGGCTGGGTGGTTTCTTTCCAGAAATGCTAACAAATGAGGTTGAATCAACTAACAAAATGAGCATAGTTTGCACATTCCATTTGATGAATGTTGCAGTAGAAGCTTATCGTGGGCCACGAATGAACAAATGAAGCTCCAACAATGAATGCATTGCAGGTGGCATCGACGCAACTCTCATAAGGGAAATGTAATTTTTGTTACGGTTTCTCTCGAGAGTACGCAGAAAAACGTTCCAAATAAAAAATAACTGTAAACAGTAACTTAACAATTCTTTGGTCGGCGGGAAAAGGCACATAAGTAAAAAAATAATAATTTTTCAGTAGAGACTTTCTTTTTAATTTACTCTTAACTGAATATAAGTATAATAATGAAATTCATGTATGTTAAAGTAAGACCCATTTCAATTTAAAATACAAGAAAATTTATTATTTAAAAAATTAGAAAATATATTAGACTTAGTGATTAGGTACAACAGAAAAATCGACTTTTTTTTTTACTTGTGTGCCTTTTCCCGCCGCCCAAAGAATTAATAACATGATAGAAGAACTAAATTGTTGCGGGAAGCGTAAAATATACGTACAATTAGAAAGAATGTGTTATCTTGTGGTATATGCATTCACACAGATCTTACAACTAATTTGTAAAATTTTAATATTCTCGTAAGCTCATGCTGCTCGCAATCGCTGCAGTCAAACACGAAAATTTATTCACTTTATTCACTACCTCCATGCCCCCAAGTGCCTCACATGGCATGTGACGGGGATACCTTTTTACTTTGTTTATTACCTCACCAGACTTCCAGTATTTACTGTTGAATTATGTCCCTAATTACTTAAATTAGGTTATTTGTTCAACTGTCTTCCTTTCAACGTGTAGAATTTTATTTTGTAACCATGGTGATTTAATACGAGTGCACGGCGAGTTACTGTCGATTTGTAGAAACGGTCGTGCACTTCTTGCTGGCACAAGCCAGGTGGAATGCAATGAACTCTGAGAGATCTGCGCTCCTCGTCTGTCTGTCTGTATTCGTGAGTATAGAATTATTATAGATCCGCGCAACTTCGGGCTACACGAGAACTGCGATTCTGTATTACCTTCTCACTAGAGAAAATGCTGGGAAAAAAATAGAACTAGTCTGTCTGTGTACAGTAGCCTATCTACGAATCGATATAATTATCTGGGAATATGGTACTGTACAATAAATGCAATTAATTCAGTACAAGTATGTCTATGTACGACCCGTGCCGTAGCTTCGTGGTCTAAGGCATCATGCCTGGATTCGTGTTACGGAATTGGCGCTGGTTCGATTCCTCATGGAGGAACAAATGAAGACTTGAAGTAAATAAGGATCTAAGTTCAATATTATTTTGTGAAAATTGTTTTTATTGGAATAGCACTTTAATAATAACATAAATAATAATCGAAGGCAGGCTTCATTCTTTATCGTTTTATTAGGCGTTCACAGATGGCGGGACGTGTATGTGCCAATGGCTTGCTTATTTAATTTGTTATTTTACGACGCTTTATCAACTGCTATGGTTACTGGTTATCTGGTGTGAAGGTGATAATGTCGGCGAAATGAGTCCAGGGTCCAGCTACGAAAGTTACCTAGCATTTGCTCTTAATGGGTTGAGGGAAAACCTCGGGGAAAAAAAACCTCAACCAGATAACTTGTCTCAACCAGAATTTGAACCCAAGCCCGCTCGTTTCACAGTCAGGCGTGCTAACCGTTACTCCACGTTGAAAGTATTATAACTCAATTTTCTCAAACATTTGAAAATGGCACTTAGATCCATATTTATTTTAAGTGTTCAAATTTTCTCTTCGGCCAGTGTATGGGACCAGTGTCCACCCAGCATCGTGATGAATTTAGGGAGCTACAATAGGTAGCGAAATCCAATTTCGAAAACCAACTATAACGGCTGGGGAATCATCGTACTCCCGTATTGGTTGGATGATCGTTTACCTCATATGACAATTGTTCACCTCTGTTCACGACAGAATATAATAGTATATGAGAATTTATAAATTCTTTGTGCAGTATATTTAATAGCGTAAAAATAATTTTAATAGGACATGTATTTACGCCAAACTCTTAGGATGCTATTCATAGATATTTCGCTAGCCCGCGCTACGAGCGTGCTAAACTAGCTCCGGCTATCGACTGGTTACTTGTACAGGATTCATATCATATCATATCGCTAACACTGTTTATGAATACGAAAAACGTTAGTTCGCTGATCATCCACCGGAAGCCCGCGCTAAGAATGTCTATGAATACGGCCGTTAGGAACTAAGATTCCACTGTCCTTTGTTTTATTATTTTATCTGAAAGAAACGTTGGAAATGTATAAATTAACTTCTTAGTAAAATAATTTTGTATGCTGGAATATTTACACTGTTTAAATTTACTTCATGTGTTTTAACAAATGAGTATCGCCACTACTTACCACATATTATAATTTCATTCATTGTAGGTAACATGGCCAACTATATAAATTTGTAAAGCTGGGATACTTAGTGAATTTTTCCAATGAAAACAAGCAAAAGCAGATGTTTATTGATTCAAAAATAAGTAATAAAATAATATTTTATACTGACTGCTTTTTAAAACAGATTGAAATATGGTAAACTGATAGTTTTAAACGTTACATTAATGATTAAGAATAAATCATTATTGAAAACTTATCCGCCTCAAAGATGATAGAAGTCATGTAGGTTTCGTTTCTAAATGTTTCTAAAATTTCTGTTTGGCGCCGTTTTGACAAAAAAAAATGCACAATAAAATTTCACTGTATTGTTTGTATTAGTGATGTGGCAACAATGATAAAATGCAAGAGTACGACTTGTATTAGTGATGTGGCAACAATGATAAAATGCAAGAGTACGACATGTATTAGTGATGTGGCAACAATGATAAAATGCAAGAGTACGACTTACCACTTTCTGTGCCGACATCGTGGGCTGCTTATGTGTGTAGCTGCTGATGCTCCAAGACTTGCAAAGTAACTGAACACACTACACGCACGTTGGACTAGATTCACGTCCTCTGCTGTCACTGTCGACAAACAAAACACTCACTTCAGTAACGAGCTCGCAAATAAGAGGAGGAAAGACTGTACATCGATATTTAAACAGAATTTCGTCATGCGTTTATCAGATGCCATCAATCGCGGCCATTTGCTTTAGAATTAGCAATTTTGGAGTTCGGAGTTATGTATGTGCAATCTATACGAAATGAAATATTTCACGGTTATTGAAATTTAGATAGTTTAATGTGTCAGGGTTAAAGGGCTTATTGTGCAGATAAGATTTTTCCCACAACTTAATGCTCCTTCCCAGATAAATCGTGACACTCAATGGCGGGAAACATCCGCCTGGTGTTTCTATCATACAGGGGTCACGTGGTTCTTAACAATTAAGGGTCTACGATATCGCACACGTGCAGACGTACCGCGTAATTACAAATATCTTCACTGGCGTGTGGATTTTTAAAACGAGTCTCACCAATCACTGACGCACCATAATATCTCCATTAGAACAACCGCCATGACCTGGGTAAAAGAATGATGCAGTGGTTCATCTAAGGAAATTCACCTGGAAATAATAATAATAATAATAATAATAATAATAATAATAATAATAATAATAATAATAATAATAATAATATTGATGCAAAATGATGAACTTCGAAGTAAACAACAGGAAGTTGTCAGAGGAAAAAGTAATTGTAGCCAATCACACTGATGTTATTTGTTTGTCACGTGATACCTTGTTTCATATCTATTATTGCGGACATAAAATGACGCGAGACATGAAAATATAATTATTTTGAGATTATAATTATTATTATCATTATTATTATTATTATTATTATTATTATCATTATTATTATTATTATTATTATTATTATTATTATTATATTTGCATTATTGCATTTTTTCAATTCTGATTCCTTTCAGTTATAAGGCCTTTTCTCTGCGATAGTTTTGTAAAAATATATAAATATCTTTTTTCTGAATTTATTATCATACCCTTTTTATTGTGAATTTTATTTAATTTTCGTATTGCTTTTCTTTTTTTATTATTTTATTACATTCAATTTTGTTATATTCTTCCTTACGTTCTTCATATTAACTATTTGTACTAAATTAATTGCTTTTACTATATTTCAATTATTTTATTTATTTTTTTTCTATTATGGTATTATTTTCATGTTGTTTAGTGTCGATTTATTATGCTATTATCACAGCTTAGTATATACAGTTGCGAAGCTTTGGATGATTTTTTGCATTTCTCGCCATAGTTGCTAGACGCTTGAAGCGCTGTGAGTACTAGGAACAATAGACTGTGCCACTGCCATCGTGATCTAATACAGGCCGTAAGGCAGGCCATGTGACTCGCTTAACCCGATCACGAAGGGCGGCGTTTCAATCATATAAATTAGTTGGAATGCATAAAGAGTAACATATATTTCTCTAAAATGTAGTGTAATTGCATTAATAAAATTTAAAACAATGATTATGAGACACTTCAGACATAATTCACTTGCGAGTTAAGATGAAATAATTTTGGTGTGAAAATTACGTTGTTCGTATGTGTAATACCTGCCTTTATTTCGATTAAATATTGCGAAATTCTTGTACATTCATTTGTGCACGATTCAATAATTTTCAGTTGCACCGCACGGATATTTAGATATGTTGAAATTATAGGTTATGTTTACTGTACCAGTTGCCCCTTTCTGTCTAGTTTTAGTGATCTCCAATGTCCTGCCAATCATATGGAAATATTATAGGTTATGTTTACTATATCTTATATTCCTAAATTCGCAATTATACATTATAATTAAGCATAATGGCATGTATGATACTCCGCACATTCAATTTGTATTTTAATACTACAATTGAGTATTGAATTATTGTATTTACCTACTACCTAAGAGACGAAGTAACAATCGTACGTACACTAATTTCATAGGAGTGGTATGGTAAATTTTCTGTCTTTATTAAGGAAGGTAGATGTGCTATATTAAATCACAATATAAATACATCGGTCGTTGCGATTATGCCTTCTTTTTTTTATTAAACCTCAAAATAGCTTCCATTCTAAACTTAAAATGTTGATGCGAAAAGATTATGTTAACATGTAAAATTCTCTTCACATTAAAATAACACAGTTTTGTAATTATTTCTTCCACATATTATGCAACAAGAAGTAAACGGAACTTATGGACACATTACACTAAATAAAGCTTAGCAATGATACGCAATAAAGTTATGATATAATATTTCACTGAGCTCCATACAATGAAATAGAAAACCCGAAGAAACATTACGGCCTGGTCTAGATCGAAAAGGCATTGACTGTGCTGTATTTCGCTTTGTTGTGAACAGTTGTGTAAACTGTGAAATGTTCGTTATCGGTTGTAATAACTGTAATTGACTAAAATACAATAATTTGAATAATAATATGGGACAAGGAGACGTTTGTGGTACTATAAATATTGTAAGAAAAAGAGGTCGGAGTTATCCTTCTTCCGAAAGATCCAGGAAGGTGAGTTTATAAAATATAATATATACTTTATGAAAATAATATATAAACCTTATGTATTTCACATTTCAATAGTGGAAGGAAGGTGTTAATTTTTTCAAAAGAACACGATATCGAAAGTACAATACATTTTATGGTCTGCTAGGGAAAGAGTCTGTGATGAGGCGATAGTAGCGATCCTGGTGGTGAGCAACTATCTATGGGTGCATATTTCAACTGTCTATGTTTGCATATTTAGTAAGTATTAAGCTTCGTGGCTGTATATACTAGACTGTGCTATTATCATTATTTTTTTTGTAATATGTTAGTATTCTGTTCTTTAACTTTTTGTTAAATTTTTCACTGCTTGTATACTTTGTGACCTGGTAGAGTGTAGGAGAAGGCCCCATGGCCTTAACTCTGCCAGTATAAATAAAGAATTATTATTATTATTATTATTATTATTATTATTATTATTATTATTATTATTATTAAAACTGAAATATATTCCTACTAGTGGTTTGTGCAGCAAATGCTGCAAACTAAGTTCATTAGAAGTTCAAATAAAAAATTTTTCAGATTTATTTTCTAGAAAGATTACCAGACATTTTGAAAATTATTTGCCTTCATAATAATGAAGATGTAACATTGAAAGCAACGTAACCCTGTCAAAAATATCTCTTTTAAAAAGCCTCCCTCTTAATGTTTTTTAATGCCAAATACTTTTTCTTGAACACATCCATCTTCACTTCTTTGACTTTCAATGCGAAAACGCAAGTGACAGCGAGTTTCTCAGGTGGAAGTAATGCAGTAGCTGTTTCAGGTCACTGAGGATCGCAGGTGAGAGTTAAGAAAATGCCAGGTTTGCTATGCTTTCGAACAATAGACGTAACATATTGGTATA
The DNA here is from genome assembly GCF_040183065.1 of Periplaneta americana. Lineage (NCBI taxonomy): Eukaryota > Metazoa > Arthropoda > Insecta > Blattodea > Blattidae > Periplaneta > Periplaneta americana. The sequence continues at coordinate 455,467 of NC_091124.1, read as the reverse complement.
GCTGCTGCATGTTTCGTGAACTACCTTGAAATGTAGAGAGCTGTATCTCTACTCGTACTTTTCCTGTTGAGAGATCTTGCTGAAGTGTTCGGGGGACTACAAAATCTTACAGGCCTCTTATTTCACCAGTATTGTTTTTTTTTTTACTTAGAAATTGCAATATTTGCGCCTCCCTCTGACAATACTGGTCTGCTAAATATTGCTCAATTAACATATGTGACTAATGAATGTGTGAGAAATGACTACGAACAACAAATTCGAAATGGTACAAATTGAAGTAAAGTCATTCTAGTGGGCTTCTTTTGCTGGCGTGGGGCACTGTATTGCAATTGTCAGTTACAATGGAAGAGGAGGGGATGTACTTCCAGATCACAGTGAGGGGTTGATTTGTCCCCTTGTCTGCCATGCACAACATAACGATATTTTAGTTGGTCACCATCTTCTGAGACAAAAATACCTTCAATTTCCTTTGCATAAGTTTATTGTATCGTCGTTGATCTAACCCAAAATGATCAACGAAACTTAAATCTATAGATCACACTTTTTTTTTTTCATTTACCAATATTTGTCCTTCATAAGGGATCATTCATTAAAATCTGTTCAGCCGTTTTCCCCGTAATTTCCATTACCATTTCCAATTATACAAGGTTAGTTAAAAGTCCCGCATCACCTAAATAACTTTTGAAGCATACGGTTCAGTGACATGAAACATGGTATGTGAGGATAACCATATGCTAAGAACTCAATAATGGTATTACCGAGTTTTTTCTACTTCCGGTTTAACCGGAAGTAACTCCAACTCTCTTATTTTAAATGGAACACCCAATATATATTTTTATTTTTGAATAGTACTCATTAAGAGCTTTTCAGAAAGTACCCACACTCGATACTTCTGTATAAATTCAGTGTTGCTAAGTCAAGAAAACAGAAAAGTATATCGAATATTAAAATAATAAAATACTCCTTCCTTAACAAAAACAAAACAAAGCTAGCTCACCTTCTAAATTATGTGTTCAAATTGGTAGCCCTCAGCTGCTTTACAATGTGTCACTCGATCATAGAAACCATTTAAGGAATGATTTAACCAGGCTTTAGGAATATCTTGCACCACTTCCATTTTTATTTAGCAACACTGAATTTGTACAGAAGTATCAAGTGTGGGTACTTTTTGAAAAGCTCTTAATGAGCTTTATTCAAAAATAAAAAATATATATATATATTGGGTGTTCCATTTAAAATAAGAGAGTTGGAGTTACTTCCGGTTAAACCGGAAGTAGAAAAAACTCGGTAATACCATTATTGAGTTCTTAGCATATGGTTATCCTCACATACCAAGTTTCATGTCACTGAACCGTATGCTTCAAAAGTTATTTAGGCGGTGCGGGACTTTTAACTAACCCTGTATAATAGATACTAACTAAAATCTGTAATGCATTATAAGTGAGATAAATTATGCCAAGACAGTAAAACAGCTGAAGTATCAACTCATCAGATTGGTTTCTTTTTCTGAAGTAGCTGTAAAAACAAAAGACATTCTTCTAAATAGGTTTCCTAGCAATGGACAAATGACTGTGGTTACGGGACATAACAGCTCTTGCTATCACGACTGCTGCAAACCAGGAAGCAATCACGTCTGATCCAGGCGTGGTGCTGGGTAGGTAAGGGGACCCACCCTTCACTTAAGGACAAGAGCGTCCAAATTACACGGACGTGATTAAAAGGTTAAAGAATGAACTGACTGCACAATTGTCCAGTCTGTACAAGAATGAAACTAGCACTTCTTTTGTTTCATCTTTAGGTACCGGTAAGTATTTAATGGTCTTTGAAATACAGATGTTGTTCAGAGACAGGAAATAAAATTAAGAGCAAAAGAGAGCAACATTAGGAAAAGGAAGATAAGAAATAAATAGCAAGAAGATAATATTAACTTGAAGAAGAGACAAAAAAAAAACGGAAAAGAGAAAAATAAGTGAAACAAAATAAAAACAGAAATGTACCCTACAGGGAAGATAAAGTGAAAAAGTAAAAATATGGCTAGCAAAAAAAAAAAAAAATACATAAAATAAAAATGTAACTAAGGATTCTTTCTCTTAATTTAAACGCTAGAACTTTTTCTCTTGTGAAATTTTTATATTTTGATACTAGCTGAAAGCACCCGGCGTTGCCCGGGTTTTTCTTTCTACTTATATTTTTAATTAAACTGGTTATTAAATTTTCGGAAATCTCGGAAACCTAACTATACACAACCAAAACGAATTGTCTTTACTAAGCTTTCCTCGCCCATAAAGATGAATCTTTACTTAACGTCACTTACATGAATTAATGAACTCCTCAGCCAAATGCCTGCCAGGGTTAACTCAGTTTAAAACAGTTGTAAATCAGCCACCGAAAAGAAAACATTTCATCATGTGCCTGAGTTAAACTGTTGTTTTAAATTTATTTATTTATTTGTTTTTATTTCTATATTTATTTATTTATTTACTTATTTGTTTTATTTGTTTATCTATTTATTTGTTTTTATTTATTTATTTATTTATTCTGGTGTAGTTAAGGCCATTAGGCCTTCTAGTGGCATTGAAATTGCAGTTGAATGAGTATCCTAGCAATACGTGGAATAAAAACATCTCCTTTTACTTTTGCAGTTAATATTATCAATTCCATTACATTTCGTATGAGTTTTTTCACACCAATTCTTATTCGTGCATAATTTTGGTGGGTCAATATTTCGCAATAGTACTATTGGTTATTCAATATTAAGTAAATTATGTGGTAACAATCCTTGTAGTTTCAAAGAATTCTAGAATTCAGTTGTACAGACGTGGACAAATTATTAACAAAATGGACGATTTTTATGGTAATTCTGTTTACAAAATTTGACTTTTCAATTTAGACTACAGTTGACAATTTTGCATATTTCTATCATTACAATAGACAGAAATATGCAAAATTGCCAATTGTAGTTTAAATTGAAGAGTCAAATTTTGTAAAAATATATAATAAAAATCTTCATATTTTGCTAATAATTTGTAAATATGCAAAAATGTCAACTGCAGTTTAAATTGAAGAGTCAAATTTTGCAAAAATATAAAATAAAAATCTTCAGTTTTGCTAATAATTTGGAAATATCCAAAATGTAAACTGTAGTCCAAATTGAAGAGTCAAATTTTGTATAAATATACAATAAAAATCTTCAATTTTGCTAATAATTTCGAAATACGCAAAAATGTCAACTGTAGTCTAAGCTGAAGAATCATATTTTGTAAAAATATGTAATAAAAATCTTCAATTTTGCTAATAATTTGTCCACGTCTGTATAAAACAGTTTGCTCACTATCTACAGAACTGCGTCGAGGAATTCATAATACGGTCCTGGACTGCGTAAAGATACTTATTGCATGAATTATCTACTTTTAGCCTTCATCATCTGTAACAACAATGTAATTTAATTTCGTGTTAAAATTTCCAAGGCCTCGTGAAAGTCTATGTTGAATACAACAGACAATAATAAAAAACAATTGACTGTAGAAGATTTTGCGTTTTATTATTATACATGAATATTTGATCTATTTATTTTTATTTTTTACAATTTTAATGAATTTAACTTCCATTTGCACAATTTTAATGTAGCCTATGTTCTTCTCCTGGTTATGAAGTTTAAATGTGCAAACTTTGGCACATATCGGTCAAAGCGTGTAGATTTGTATAGAGAACATACACACATACATATATACAGACATACCCACATTCAATTTTATATATTAATATTACGCTAAATAAGTTCATGCAAACTTCTTCGCAAAGTTAATTTTCCTCCAAATATTCGCAGAATGTTGTTAATGCCATGTCTGGTAACAGATGTCCGCCATCTGTCAAACACGTCATCAGTCATTCAACGTTAACATACGAAACCAGTGACCGCTGGGCTTGACCTGGGATAACGTGTTGCATAAAACAGATAGCTTTTTTTTTCTCTCTCTTTCCCACATATTCCCTAGCGTAAATGTTAGTATCCCTGACCTGAAGGCGTTTACGTTTGTTGCTATGGTAACCATACATGCTGCTCCTGCAAAATGACTACGAGGGTTTCCTGTCATAACATTTTATATAGACGAATAAGGTTTCGTGTAGTTAATGGGCAGAGAAGGCCTGACGGCCTTATCTCTACCAGGTTAAATAAATAAATAAATAAATAAATAAATAAATAAATAAATAAATAAATAAATACTAAATTAGAGAAATCTTTGTCCAAAATGTATTTATTTTGAATTTGAACCTCAAACAGATTTCCAAACTATTTCTCTCTCGTACCATTACATATATGTAATTATAATTGTAATTGTATTCTTAATATTGTAGTTGTAATCCCCTGGTAAGGCCTGATGGTTAAATAAATAAATAGAAAATGGCTCAACTTTCTAATGTTTTCAATTGAATTAAGATGTCACATGTCAATACGAAAGGGTCATTCGACAAGAACAACGTTAAGTTAGATTTAGGTGTAAGATTAGCGCGGAAATACGTTCAACTGTTGATTATTCAGGAGTGAATTATTACAAGCTATAATGTAAAATAATCAGAAGATAAAGACGTTTGATAATTCACGCTGTATTTTATTGTTCTAATTAGGAAATTTGTTTACTTGTCTCACACTACTGCATGTTGCCATTATCAAGGCTAAAGATAAACTCTACAACCTGCATTAAATAAATAAAATAAATTCTTCTAATTAGAACACTACTCCATTTATTTTTACATTAATGAACAAAATATCTGTAATCTTTTGACATAAAAAGTTAAAATTCGGGGTGTCTCGTGTTTCTTCGAGCCTGTCTCACTCAGATTCACGCAGACAGCATGCAAGACCCATCCCAGTTAACGACGCTTTCAACAGCTCACTTGAACGTGTCGTAGATTTAGGGCATGTAAAAGAACCCTATCTCTGAAATTTAGAGGACTCCAGAGAAAATTTGCCAGCAATTTCTCGCCGATATCAGTTACTTAAGGGTACGTTGGCATATCTCACCCTCAGTGTGCAATCCTACGAATTATTATTACACCGCAGAACTTTACGCACCTGCATGTTTTTATTAACTTGGTACATTCAAGATGTGAAATTAGATCTTTTCTGATCATGGTTTTTACGCTCGAATGAAGCCAACTTTACTTTACATAAAATGCATATTTCGAGGATTTTTCATTTTAAATGCATATATATTTTTATTTTGGATATTTAAATGCATATATTAACATATTTCCTTGTTTTGTCCGATTTATTATCTAATTTCGAAATTTCTCTGATAAAAATAAGAACAATTTCTAAAAAATATCAAAATTATGTGAGAAATACAACCAATAATTATGTAATAACTGTTGAAGACATGAAATTGCTTCTGCGACAATGGATACTTGTCCCTAGTGTCTAATGATTGTTAGAGGAGAAAAACTCGCTCCGGCACCGGAGATCGAACCCGGATCCTTGGTTCTATGTACCAAGCGCTCTAACCACTGAGCTACGCCGAAGTTCAATCCACAGCACCGAATCGAATCTCCCTCCTCCAGTGTTTTCCCTACTGTTACCATAACAGATAAATTTTGTAGGACCAAAACATAAAGGCCCATTCACAATGAAAATTAAACATAACCGTAACATAAACACAGAAGTTTGCGCCCAGGCTACCAAATGGGATCATTCACAATGATTCACATAAGCATTGCCGTTAGACGCTAACATGAAAGTTTGCAAAAATACGTAAGGAGACAGAAAATCAGGAAAAAAATAATTTTGTTTTTCAAACCTGTTAAAATGTTCCATTATGTTATTTCGTAATTATTTTAGTTTCAAATTTTTCATTAAAGTATTTAACTTTTCAAATAGTAAACAGCTCTTTTCATGTTTTTCTGTTTTTTTTTTCAAAAGTTAATAACTCCATTCTTATTTTTCAAAACTTAATATCTCCAATCTTTTATTCAAAAGTAAAGAACAATGGGAAAAGTTGTCTAATCAAAACTTTGGAAACAAATCTAGGCACAAAATTCTATGGTGCTGCATTTTTTCTGTGAAAAAGGGAGAATTTTAACAACGAATGGAGTTTTTTTGTTCCTCCTCTGAAATTTAAAAACCTGAAGATAGTAAATTCTGGGGAAAAAAAAAAAAAAAAAAAAAAAAAAAAAAAAAAAAAAAAAAAAAAAAAAAGCTCCTCACGTGTCATACCATTCTGTATGATGACTGTATTGTCTGAAACTGCGAACGTTTGCAATGTACGCCAAAGTGTCACCTGGCGAGTCAAACCGGTAACAACGGCCTTGACTTCTGTGCCCTGACCTTTGAACTGATATATTGATGTGTTTACTCTTTCAGAAGTCGAGGAAGATACCGGAATGTTCATGTCTGTAACATTATTACAAGAATATCCACGTGTTTTGCATTTAACACTCTTCTAGAAGGTTCCTAAGAACTGGTCTGTTGCTGTGCGAAAATAAAGGCCAGCAGGTATTGCAGGACATTACATCACTCGACCTTACAGATGTCTGGAATAATACAGAGAAGAAATGCCGTAAATTTCGAAGACAAACGAAAGTTGAAGTTTGCAAATGAGTTTGTTTTAGTGTTTTCGTAATGGTAAACAACAGCCTGCTCCGTCTCCATGTCGATTTGACCATTTCCTCTTCTCAGAGGTCTTCCTGTACGTCTTTGATTTTTTTTAATTCTGTATGTAAGCGTTCCGTCACCAGACATTCTTGTAATTATTTATAGCGACATTTATATTTGAGAAATGTTGGTTGCAGATTACTTGGCTTTGCAATTTATTCACTTGCAGTATAACCTCGCTAATTCCGACTAATTGGGGGGAAAATCATAACAAATTTCTTCTAGATCTAACTGGAAAGACATAGCTAAAATGGAATCAGTTTGAGTATTTCAACGGAATCAGTATTATTTGTTAATAGTTTTCTTATTAAGAATTAAAAAAATATAAATACTATTGATACTCTATACAAAACTCTAGTTAGGAGTAAGCTAGAGTATGCGTCTGTAATATGGTCACCTCAGTTCCAGTCCCGTCAGATGCAAATAGAAAAGATACAGAATAGTAATATACGTTGACGTTTTCATGGTCGAGGAAAAGATTGAAAAAGCGAAACGTAGTTGAGCTTTTTTAATTTCCGAGAACATGAAAACAAACATACCGCTCGTGTATCGTACATTATTTTGTGCGAAGATCGTTTATTACATACCGGTACCTGAAAGACGAATTTCTAATTAGTTGCAATGAAAGCTCCATGTTGGTTTCTGTTTAATGACGGCAACTTCGGAAAACCAAAATATCTTTCTTCAACATTGTTGCTATAAAATGTTTTCTGTGTTTACTATACTCCAGCAGGCCGTGATATACGTCTATCTTCCCCCCCCCCCAGTCTATAAATGCGAACTTAAAACAAACGGTAAGGTTATGTAATGATTTATTATTCATTTTAATATTTTAACAATATTATTTATATAACATATTGCAGTAATAACATCGGCATCTGGAATCTTGTTGATTTTTTCAAGGCTTCCTAAATGTTACTTGTATCAGGAATGCAATAAGTTTCGTGGAGTAGTAGACTTTACTTAATTTTTGCAAATATTTAAAAACAATAATTAACATTGCAATTATGTTGATACAGCGTCGTAAAATAACGCAATAAAAACATTGCAATTTAGGTGAAATTGCAGTGGTAAGTTTCCAGTTTATAATTATTACTATGTTAAACGTCTCGTCGCGCTTAAGCGGTAAGAAGAGGGAAATTGTTATGTGTTACGTTGGGAATACTGATTGTGGTATTTCACACTTACCGCGTATTGGTTTTGTGCGGAAAACAAGCAAATACGCACGATCTCGCACAAAAGATTTTTACGTTATTTATATTTTAAAAAACATCACGTGTCGCCTTATGACAAGCAAATTTCATATAATCAGTTACTTTTTGAATTTAATTATAAAACTTTAAAATCTCGACGATTAATAAATAGTCAAATTTTACTCTATAAGACTGTTAAGGGTATATTGAATAACTGTGATTTTCTTAAATTCCTTCAGTTCAATGTAAAAAAAAAACAGAATTACGTCATAGGCAACCTTTTGTTATTCCCATTCCTAGAACTGTTTTCTTCAAGAACTCTCCATTGTTTGTTATATGTAATACTTACAACTAGAGATGGGTAAAAAATAACACAACAGTTATTTTGGAACTGTTCCGGTCTCGGAACTGTTGCAAAAATGAACAGTAGGTCGGAACCTCCTGTTCCGAAATAACAGTGTTCCGACTCCGAGCTGCTCACTTGCCCAGCTGTTGCGGGCTCGCAGTACCGCGTTGCACAGGGTATGTTCCGACTCTCTCGGAACTGTTGCAAAAATGAACAGTAGGTCGGGACCTCCTGTTCCGAAATAACAGTGTTCCGACTCCGAGCTGCTCACTTGCCCAGCTGTTGCGGGCTCGCAGTACCGCGTTGCACAGGGTATGTTCCGACTCTCTCGGAACTGTTGCAAAAATGAACAGTAGGTCGGAACCTCCTGTTCCGAAATAACAGTGTTCCGACTCCGAGCTGCTCACTTGCCCAGCTGTTGCGGGCTCGCAGTACCGCGTTGCACAAGGTATGTTCCGACTCCGAGATAACAGTCGGAACGTCGGAGCTTGTTCCGATGAACCGACAGCTGCAGTTACACTGTTCTCGTTGTTCTTTATGTTATACTTGGAACTTCGTTGGATGAAGTTGGTACTTGAAACTCTCACGTGGTTGGAGGGGGGCGCATGGAAATTGAAATCCTTGCGGTGGCGCGAACTTTAATATCAACATTTGTAAGACTGGCCAATCATCTGTAATGTTATAGTAAGTATTTAATAATCTGTAATATTCATTCCCGCTTTATGGTTTATTTCACCAGTAGTTGACTAATTCTGTTTTATAAACATTCTACAAAGTCATAAAGTACGCATACTATTATTAATTCATTGATCAGCTGATTCTATACAAAGGTTAAAGTCGTAAATGGTAATGAGTGGTTTAGTTACAATGTATGTATGTCGTTTGTTGAGGTTAAGTCTGACAAGCACAAGTTTTTGTGCTATCTTCTCTGTTATCAAAGAACGACAAAAATGTTGTAGCATTATTTGTTGGAAACTACCCATATAAGTTCTGATTTGGAGAGCGAGGTTTAATGCGAAGTTTAAATTACACTTTGGTAAAGATGCGATTCCAACATTTTACTAACCCACTGCGGGGTTTCCAGGTTTCAGTACTGCCAATATATATCTTTTTTATTTATTTATGAAATTGTAATATTTATTATTATTATTATTATTATTATTATTATTATTATTATTATTATTATTATAACTGCATTAAGAAAAGTAAAAATAAAAATTAATGATTTGTTTTTTTTTATTATGTAATAGAGAGAAGAGAAATTACATACCATATGTTTTAAATGTGATGTTATTTTTTTTAGTTGGCTACCATGTCTTTATAACTTTATGTACGAAAACAAAGTGTTGTATTCTGTCCTTGTAGTCAACAGCTGTTTAATTACTAACATTAAGCTTTTGAGTTCTGTCCGCATGCACAGCAATTTTCCAAAATCGATTCGAATGTGCATTGCAGTGCCATCTATAGATAAGAATGTGTACTATGTCAAGCCTATGAGTGCTCCAGTGTGAGCAGCATGGTGAAGAGGGAGGGTACTGTACCGTTCGTTTGAACGACTCAACGACTCCGACTCATCACCACTGGTGACTGTTATTTCGGAACTGTTATTTGGAACATAGTATTTTTTCGGAACCGGAACAGTCGGAACTGTTCCGGGAAAAGAACAACTTCGCCCATCACTACTTACAACTCTCTGTCTTTAAAGTGTGATTCTCAATTAGATTTCAGTTTAACAGTTGAAAAATTTCATACATTATTAAAAAGAATTGTATTTCCTTAGATATTTAAATTATGAAGTGTATTATAATGTTTTTACTCTAGTTTTTAAATAATTTTGCATCATTATATTGACATTTGGCACTATATTAACTGCAATATTATATTCTAGCGTCTATTACCATTATGTATTTTCTTTCTTTCGTTTGTGTTTTGTTTGTTTTGTTTTTTTTTCTTATTATGTATTTTGTGTATGTATCTGTGTAAGCACTTGTAATTGGAAGCCTGCTTCTGTTGGTGGTGGATTTAAATAAATAAATAAAATTTAAATAAATAAAATTTAAATTATAAATATCATTCAGTAAGCGATTCTTTTGTTACTGAGCGTATGCTAACCAAAAATTGATCTCAGTAAGCCAGCGCTCAATTCTTTCAATTTCTCTCTTGCTTTTATTGTTCAAAAAGTAAAGAATATTATTATATTGACACAATCATGCTGTAAATATAGAAGGTTACGACATTGGCCTAGCGGAAATTTTTAAAAGTTCAAAAGGAAACAATTGCTGGCGATGTTTTTGTAGTTTCCATAAAGACGCGCGCAAGCTGGCTGGCCACGTGTGAAAGTTTCCGCGGCCTTTGGCATCAGCCTGCAGCGTGAATGCGGGTTTATCTTTGGAAGCTTGTCCATTCAGCCTGGAGGCCTTCTTTGTGACGCGGGCGACATGAAACCCTTGACCTTCGGATAGGTTGCGACACAAACAGAAAATACATTTGCAAATTTTATTATAGGAAGTGTGGAAGGGATTATCCGCGACGTATCGAGCTGGCCATGCATTCAACAGGTCTGGGTTTCGAAAGCGAGCATAAAAACTGAATATGTACGGGAGCAGCCTACAAAAATGTAACCACAGAAGATCATGAACAATACCATCTACCCTCTTCCATATTTCTGCGGAATCAATGGTAATTCTACAAGCTCTGAAATCTTTAATATTAATCAGTCTACAGTATAACAATGTTTTCATGGATTAGCTTCAACAACGATTCAAATCAAAACTACGGGTACAATGCAAATCATCTATCACAGTGATATTCAACCTTTTTTCTCCACGTACCCCTACAGATACTTTTGTGCGAGATCGTGCTTATTTGCTTGGTTTCCGCACAAAACCAATCCGCGGAAAGTCTAAAATTCCACATTCAGTATTCCCAACCTAACACACATAACAGTTTCCCTCTTCTTACCGCTTAAGTGACATATTGATTTTACTGCTTTAGGCTTTTAACATATTATTTTTAGAGACGTTTAACACAGTAATAATTATAAATTGGAAACTTACTACTGCAATTTCACCTAAATTGCACTGTTAATTTTTGTTTTTAAATATTTGCAAAAATTAAGTAAACTCTAAATCATTACATAACCTTACCGTTTGTTTTAAGTTCGCATTTATAGACTGGGGGGGGGGGGGAAGACAGACGTATATCACGGCCCGCTGGAGTATAGTAAACACAAAACATTTTAAAGCAACAATGTTGAAGATAGATATTTTTGTTTTGCAAATTTGCCGTCATTGAACAGAAACCAAGATGGAGATTTCATTGCAACTAATTAGAAATTCCTCTTTCAGGTATGTAATAAACGATCTTCGCACAAAATAATGTACGATACACGAGCGGTATGTTTTCTTTCAATTCTCGGAAATTAAAAAAGCTCAACTACGTTTTGCTTTTTCAAACTTTTCCTCGAACATGAAAACTTCAACATACCGCTCTTGTAACGCATATTACTTTTACACTTCAGCTTGTATCCCCGGTTGAATACCACTGATGTATTAAACAGATACAACGCCGATTGAATAATGTCAAATTCATATGAATACGAAGTCACCGAGGAATTCCAGATAATGAAATTGTCGGTCTGTTAGCTAAGGAAGCAATGAAAATCTCACACAATATGATACAAACCATCAATATTGAAGAAGAAAATTTTTTAAAAAGTCTTCTAACCACAAATCTCCTTGGTTTATGAAATATCCTGCAACTTGTCAGGAAATATCACTACTAAACGAACTAAATTTAATGAACACTAATTCTGATATTTAGAAACAAAATTGGATTACAAGAGTCTCCTTTTCATGAGTGTAGAGAAATGAGAGACATTATCTTTGGATGCATCTTACACTGCCATAACAATTAAAAACTCTGTAAGAAAAGTACGTACGTGTGTGTTTGTATATATGTTATGTATGTATGTATTTTTTTTTTTTGTATATCAGCATGCTCCATTACATTGGAGTAATACTACATGCTTTACATAAAATATTACAATAATTAGTTACATAATTTATGACAAGAGAACAAGATATTTACAATTTTGATTGAGATCTTGGAATTCTTATAGATACAAGTGTTGCCTAATTGTACTTCTTCTATTTTAGGTTACCATCATTGTTAATATTATTTCTAATTTCAATTACTGTTACATTTTGCCAAATTCTATGGATTTTATAAATTTTCTGAAGTTTTTGAGGTATGTTGTTATGAACTGATCAAAAGGTGGAGGCCAGGTTTGACCTGTACGTATTATATTAGCTTGTAGAATTCTTCTGTCTTTTATCAGTGTGGCACATCTTAATATTATATGGTTGACTGTCAACCATATATGTATGTATGTATGTATGTATGTATGTACAGCAAGGTGGGTGAAACTGACAGAGGAGTTTCCGGTAGCAAGACTGTGCAGGCCGTTGTTTTCTTGCCCGATCACCAGAAGCGCTAAACGTTTCAATGGGGTTTTCTGATTAGATGTTAGTGGGAAACATCGTTGTATACGAGATATATCTCGTAGGCAACAGAAAGCCACACAGAACAAAAAAACAGACGAGAGCCTGATGACTATTTTATGAATTGTTTGTATGTTCATGTTATTTAATTAAGGAAATAAGTGCAAATTTCACCAGAACAACTAATATTTTATTTATACTTTTTTCTGTTGAAATTTTTACTTATTTTAATTAAATAACATTAACACACAAAAATAGTAACATTCATCTTTAACAATCTTTATAAGTTGATCAACAAAATCCCCAATATCGCGCCCAAATTTTCAAATGTTAAGCTTCACAGCCAGACCACCAGGATCGCACCATTTGTTCTCTGCTTCCCTGTCGTAATATGTGCCGTGCACTTCTACCATTTTGTTGTTCTGTGAAAAAAGTTTCGTCGCACAGATACTTTATATATATGTATGTATGTACTCACAATCGAACGGAAGTAGAGATGAACTTAAACGATATTTTCAAGTATCTGTGACAACTGTGACTGTGACAATTAAATATCTGTGACTTTTATCGGTGATTTTGTCACACCGATATTTTTTATACCGATACGTAAGCACAATATGCATGGATTACACCCATATTTTGTCACACCGATAAAAATTAGCAGGAAATATTGAAGAGCAGTGAAATATGAATACGATTTCTCTATACACACCACTCATCAGTGATTTATATGGGAAAATCCAACAAAGAAATTATGTACATGTACCATTAACAAATAAATACTTACCTAACTGAACAGTAACATGTCAAAAGTTAACCTCATGTACCAAGAGGTTATATTATAGATATTGAACCAGTTGATCATTTTTAAATGTAGCTGGGTATGGAGAAATTGAGGTTATATGATTACCCTAATCGTTTTAAAAATTGGTCCTTTTTATTGTATGTAATATAATGGATAAATTATTTTAAGTCGTGCATTAACATTATAATAATGAGTCATAGAATACAAGTTAATGAAACATAAGTATTCGGAAAAACATTGGAAAATAATTACAAAACGAAACAGTTGTTCAGACAGGATTTTACACAAGATTAAGTACTGGTAACCAATGGTGTTATTATTTAAATCGTGTAATAACTACATCATTTATAATAAGATGGAGAAACTACCGCCCGATTGCTGTTACAGTATCATGCGCATGCGCAAACCCACGACGTAGAGGAGAAAATATCAGCACAGAGTACTGAATACGGAGCAGACTTCGATAGCGATATTTTGTCACAGATATTTCGCGTCATCAGTCACAAGTTTATCTGTGAAAAAATATCGGTTTGAGAAATATCGGCCATCTCTAAACGGAAGTACGTCACAATGCGTCCAGGAATGCAGATGAAATGTCGTGGAGTTCTTTTTAACCTTGCAAGCTCGTGGGTTTTTGTGGACCCCACTTCTTCAGTTTCACTGCAATTACATCTGCCCATTCAAATCGCGGCAACTACTACATGCAGGGCCAATTACGCTTGCACTATAATTACACAACTAAGGGTTCATTTTCTCATGACTCGTTCTTTGACCTTTTCCACTAATTACCATTACTGTCGTATTTATTAATCTCTGTACTGTGAAGGCTGTCGTAGCAATATTCCTCGCGGCCAGTATGCTGTATTCTGCCGCAGCCTTCCGCTCTTTGGGCCCGTTAGTCTCTTGTTTCTTATGAGAAGCAAGACATTTTATTTTACGATTCGATCCACATTATCATTGCATCTGCATACAATCCGTTACGTGCAACTTCCTGTTAAAAGTGCGTTTTAGTATTTCCTACAGAAGACGTAATTGGGTATAATAATCCTACTGAATTGAAAGTAGGCGTGTTAGTGTTCTGATGATGTGGAGTTCTAACAGTAAAATGATAGAAGATATCATTCTTCAATTAATTACACACAAAAATAATAAAACAATTAATTATAGAATTATCTTCAGGTTCAATCGATAAATGAACGCATTCAAATAACTTTCTCACGATTTTTTTTATTCTCCTAAGTTTTCATTCTTCGCCAGAACTTCCCTTTCGCATCCGTAAGAGAATACAAGCACACACATTCATCAGTTCTGCAAATTCTTAACCCTTTCTTACCTATAGATACCATATGGCAATAATTAACTTTATAGCATTTATATACTTGTGTGTTACATATGAAGGTAAATTTTGCTGGATAACTTCTATTTCAATACATTTTCATCAATATAGTTTTGTTTCAAATGTTGCCACTCCCGTAACTTGGTCACTGAATTGGTCCTAATACAGCTATTTGTTTCAACATGGATTGCTTGTAAATTTAATTTGGGTTAGAAAGGGTTAATGTAAAAGCAGTTTTGAACGGCTCTTTTTTTTACAGTTTTTCTTCTAATTATTTAGGAAAGTCTTAATATATTTAATGATTACTGAATACGGTGCTTGTATTACCATTTATGTAGGAGACTGTATAGAGGTCTCTTGGGGCTTTATTCTCAACATTCTCTATTTGAACACAAGCTGTAAAGTTCATAGAACCGGAAAACATAATAAAGTGGAGAGAAAAGAAAAAAAAATGAATTGCACGCTACTCATTTGTTTAGCTATTTCAATACTCTTTGCATTGTTCCGCATGATCTTAGAAAATCTATTAATTTTAAATCATATTTCAGAAAGTAAAGTAATTTTACGCACTTTTAGAAATGTTAACAGCGTATTATCACAGTCTAGTATATACAGTCACGAAGCTCAATGCATAATAATGTATCCATAGATAGTTGCTCACCACTAGGATCGCTAATATCACCTCATTACAGACAATGCGAAATAGTACCGGCACAGTCTATTGTTTCTAGCACCCTCACAACTCAAGCTTCGTGACTGTATATAGTAGACTGTGGTATTATGATATGCCTTAGACCTTAGATATTGCGAAAATATAGTTGAAAAAGCTGACATCTAGCGAGATTGATAAAAAAATGTTGAATTTTAAAACATAGAGTCAAGGCCTGCTGAAAAGTCAATTTCCGACCTATGCCAACATTCCGCAACGCAGTAAGCTTACGTAACGTAGATTTTCGCTTAAGACGCGTCACGAGGTTGCTAAAGGAAAGCGTCCTGCTTTCCGGATTCAATATTGTCAGACGATTCCATTGGTTAATTTATACTACCAACACATCTTATCACTCTACGAACGTGAATAATAAAAATTCATACAAATTTATCTTTCGCAAACATCACACTTGCGTAACATAGCAACTGCAAGGGAATATAGGCGTGAGAATACAACCAATGGTTAAATACTTTGAATAAAAATAGGGTAATATTGAGAAGACGTGTGTATAGGCCTATGTCATTCAATTTTCATTGACATGCTTCTGTGTGTGTCTTAATTTTTATGGCCTACATAATGTTGTGAAACCTAATTGCGGGTTTATGGCTTCTGAGATGATGTGCCTCCATTTTATAACGTGCCTTTAACAAATTCATTGCATTACAAATACTCACTATATGGCGCTATTTACTCTTATTTTTCAATCTTTGCTTTGTCGATAGATAAAACACTACGATGCAACAGAAAATCAGTTTAGCTATTTCGTGGAAATTGACGTTTTCAACATTCCTGACGGGGAAAATATTTTAGCACTCTGTGTACAGCGATTTCTACTAAACTATTGGACGGATTTTGTTCATATTCAGTATCTACGAGTCAATTTATCAGGGAATGATGTACATGAAATATAATAATTTTAGTACTAGTCTGTCTGTGTACAGCGATTTCTACTAAACTATTGGACGGATTTTGTTCATATTCAGTATCTACGAGTCAAATTATCAGGGAATGATGTACATGAAATGCGATTTCTACTAAACTATTGGATGGATTTTGTTCATATTCAGTATCTACGAGTCAATTTATCAGGGAATGATGTACATGAAATGCGATTTCTACTAAACTATTGGACGGATTTTGTTCATATTCAGTATCTACGAGTCAAATTATCAGGGAATGATGTACATGAAATGCGATTTCTACTAAACTATTGGACGGATTTTGTTCATATTCAGTATCTACGAGTCAATTTATCAGGGAATGATGTACATGAAATATAATAATTTTAGTACTAGTCTGTCTGTGTACAGCGATTTCTACTAAACTATTGGACGGATTTTGTTCATATTCAGTATCTACGAGTCAATTTATCAGGGAATGATGTACATGAAATATAATAATTTTAGTACTACTCTGTCTGTGTACAGCGATTTCTATTAAACTATTGGTAGGATTTTGTTCATATTCAGTATCTACGAGTCAATTTATCAGGGAATGATGTACATGCAATATAATAATTTTAGTACTAATGTCTGTAAAATAGTTCTAGTGATATGTTTTCATTTCATTTTTGTTACAATATTATGTTTTTAAGTCGGTTTTAAATAAGTATAAAGGGTGTCTGAAAAATAGGCCGACAAAATGTTCTACAATGTCCTTTAATTCAAAACAATACAAAGCAGAAAGTTTCAATATACTAACTCAAATAGTTTTTGACATATCCAACAAACATTATTTTACTATCTTACATTGAACTGTTGAACTTATAACTTTCTGTGGAATCTTTATAGATTGCCCCATCACTCTGAGTTAGGTTGATTTTGCATAACTGTACCTATTAAAGGTGTAAATAATTTGGGCGAAAAGAAACATAATATCGAGAATGTCTTTCCTACAAGTAACACATACTTTTTTTCCTTCTTTTTGTCTTTCGGAGATTGTATAACTTCAGGTGTTTGGATTCTTTAACTAAATTCACAGGATGACAACTTGAAACAGATTTTAAATAAAACTGTAGGATTTTCACTCGCATATTTCTTTACTGTTAATTTGTCGGTGTACTTTTGAGACACTCTTTATATAAATAAAAACTTTTCTCTTTTGTTTGTTGTTATGTGGACGGATCTGTTGATATTGTTAAATATGCTGTCATGAATATTTAACAAAAGAAGAGTAACGCATTCCGGTTTGTATTTGGTGTTCTGTGGTTCACACCACTTCATTACTGTCTAGGCTCGTAGTACGTACTTATTGTGATACCAGATCATGACTTTCCGATCTATATGTTGCATAACATGCACACTGCGCAGAAAGTGGCAAGCATAAAGTGAAGAATTCTCTCTTATCTGCTTTACTACAGATAGGCTACTCTGTCCAGCGTAAGTGTCCTTCCAGATAAGTTATTACTTAAGTGAATAATATACCATTTTGGCTTTATCTGAAATTACAAATAAGAATTATGTAACATGATAGCGAATAAAATATTAACACAAAATATAACCTCTTTATAAATAAATAACAACTTGTGGTGGAACTTTCTCATAAATCGTTTTCTTTTACGTGTTTAGTAACAATTTATTCGTTTCTTTATCATGATATCAGTGATGCCGCCATTTACAATTTGAATTGTTTGTTTCCAAAAACCTGCTATTTTGCCCAAAACATAATAAACATATTTCTTACACTCTGAATTCAATGATAAAGTTATTTTTTGGCAGTTCCTGCTATTTGTCACTGAAAAATGATATTTAAAAGTATGATTTTTTTTTCTAAAAATCTTCTACATTAGGTTTTACAGACTAAAACCTATTATGTTATATTTTAATTTAGAAATTGTTGGCAAATTATGAAGTATTCTAGTATATCAAGTACATAGAATGGTATAAAATATCTGTAAGATAAGAATAAAAACGCGTTTTTTTTTAAATTGGCTCGTATATTTTAAAGCCAGCAGTTTTCTCCTTTCTGTAAAAATAACTGAAAGTTAAATAGCAGATTTTGGAAACAAACCATTCATTTATTGGCCACAGGTTGTTCTGAGGTTAGTTGCCATAGTTACCGCAAGAACTTATAAGCAACGCAACATCCTACCGCTCTTCAATTGATCAAGAAGTTATATATCTTCGTCTCATTCTCGCTATGGAATTAAAAACTTTTTCGATGGTTCCACTCATGGTTGTTTTAAATATTCCAATCCCCTATTAAGTGACTGAAAAGAACCAGCGGTGTAAAATTTTAGTGTAATTATTAATGTCTGTAGGATGGGACAGAGAGAGAAAGAGAGGAGAGAGAGTACTATCACAGTCTGGTATATACAGTCACGAAGCTCAATACGTAGTAAATATGCATCCATGGATAGTTGCTAACCACTAGGATCGCTACTATCGCCTCATTACAGACAATGCGAAATAGTACCGGCACAGTCTATTGTTCCTAGTACCCTCATAAACTGAAGCTTTGTGACTCTAGACTGTGGTACTATCTTCTTGACAACTGTTTTCAAGAGTCTGTGCCCCAGTGAAAATCCCTCCTGAAGTTAATTTTCGAAATCATTAATCCTTACTCCTCTCTGCCGATGACGTACAGTACATGTAGAAGATTTAAATACAGCAATTCTGCACTTACATCAAAATTTACAACAGCCACTGTTAACATTTTTGTTAAGGTTATCCTAACGGAACAGTTTAACAAATTCTCTTCAGAAATGTTCATACTATAATTTGCGAGTGTTTTATTTAACTCCGTCGCACAGTCTCGGAGATGATCCTCTGTGCTTGTCAAAATTATTTGAATCGTCTGAAAATAGATTGGTATTGATGTTCTTAAGTTATTATTTTCTACATCTATACTTAATGTCTATCTGCTTCCATTCGTATATAATTTTAATTGGTATAGATCATACTTTAGTCCCTGATTAATTTTTAAAGGGATTTTATTGGTACTGCTATTTAATTGTGTTCATGCAATTTATTGCAACGTTGCTTTCACTTACTATGTCCCACAATTTTTGTCTAGGCCTAAATATTCTGTCTATAGTTTATAAAACTAAAATACAAAGCGATAAATTAAGTTATTAGCAATTCTGTATTAACTGTTCACTGACAAAAGTTGAGTCTGATGTGATTACTTTTTATAATGTAATTTGTTTTTCGTGGATTTTGTGAACAAGTCTACTACTATTGCTGTCCTAGTTAATTGCATGTACACTTGGCTGCAAAAGAAATTCCGATACGAGATTATAATATCTTTTCCGAGGACTCCAGCAAACATGACGAGGTGGAAAGCTATTTTCCTGAGATTAGTTTTTTAAAAACATATAAATACGACTTTTATAACAAGTTCACTTTATTATTTATTACGAATTGATTTTAAATTTTCCATATACTTTTATTTTACAACATTAATAAGAATACTACACGAAAATAGTGAAACTGCAGTTCATATGGTATTCCACAGCCTTCCTTATTATCCATGGGTGCTGTCATTGTTACAATCGATATATACGGCCAGTTACGTTTCATATTGTATTGACAGAAAAACGTATACATTTTATTATAAATATAAATATAAAATGTTATTATAAATACAGATACAGAACTGAAAATTTAATCTACATAATTGAAACATTTAACTACACATTTCTCCTTTCCATGGAATAAAAACTCTTTTAGAAAATTCAGGCCAGTTCAGAGTTTACATGCAAGGCCTTCTGTGTATCTCTGTTTCTTTTGTTTCCTAAGCGAAGTCATCGTAACACGATATTTCAAATCGATAGGACTTCGACTCGACATTTCTTTTGGAGCCCAACGTACAAGTATACTTGTAAATATATCAATTTTTGAACTGAAATATGAGTTAAATCGACATAAAATGAACAGATGATCAAGTTTCCGAAATATTAAAGAGCCCTATAATATTATGTATATACATAAATGCAATATGACCGTTTTTTTTTCAAAATCAGCTCAGTTATCCCTCTGTTTTAATAGTAGTAGTAGGTAAATTCGAATTGTGTAATAGTACTCAATATAACTGTATACGGGTTAATTTTTATATTCGAAAATCATGTTCGTTAGCTTCAGGTCAATGCAGATGCATAACGAGTTATTGTTGTAAGGAACTATAAAAGAAAAGAGCGGCTATTAGAAGGCGAAACACAAAAACCTTTACGATGTCTGGATAGTTACGACGATGCATGCAGAAAGAGCTACACAGATGGCTTGCAAAGTGCAAGACACAAATTGGGTCGAAGGAGAAAGGTGGGTTTCCAAACGAGTGGCTGATGCAATATACACGTCGAGAAGTCATTCCTAACCCCCGTCGAAACGGATTCAGGCTGCATACATTTCTTCTCGAACGCTGTCATGGCTACAGACATGTGACTATCGCTTTGTTCACGTAGATTATCCATAATTTACATCCACCTTCGGTTGCACATATTTTTGAGCCTGAGTTGAAGTACACAGGTTGATCCAGTAAAAGCGTGAAAAAATTAAACAGGAAATGCTCTACAGAACATTTAGAGATAGGGAATTTGGGTCTGTGACGTCAGATTAAGGAGATATGAGAGTCAGAAAAGAGAAAATAATCACTAGTAACTGAAAAAAAAAATGAAATACAACAATGAAATACAGAAAGATGTTAAGAAAAGTATTAAATTATTATTATTTAGAAAAAATAAAGGATTTACTAAACTAAATTAGGCTTTTACAAACAAAATCAACACGGACACGTAGGTTTAGGTTATTAGTTTATGATATCAAACATCGACCTGACAAGAAAATTGTAATTCCGATTTTTAAGTAGATTGTCTCATGAGTGGAACTCAAGACTGAAAAGGTTATAGAACAAAATTTCTCCTTAATCATTTTTTGTTAATTCCCTATAATTGATGTCTCGAATATTTCTAGAAGCTGCTCACGATTTAACTTCTGAGTAAGTTGAAACTCCAGTCATAGAAAGGACAGATTTTTTATGCCTCCTTATTAATGCTATTAAGTATACAGAAAACCTCAAATCTCTCCAAATACGTACTTTTCCCACTGACTACTTTTAAAATCACTCTTCCAACAATATTATTCTTCACCCTTGTCGCCAATAAATAATAATAATAATAATAATAATAATAATAATAATAATAATAATAATTATTATTATTATTATTATTATTATTATTATTATTATTATTATTATTATTATTATTATTATTATTATTATTATTATTATTATAAGCAATATCTACCTTCGGGCCCCTTCGAAAGGTTTAAGATTTCAAAAATTTTTTCTACCTATAAGCCTAAATCTCTCTCTCCAGTTGTCAGACGCATGAAAGCTGCCAATTTACATTATATTAATTCAGATCCGTTTATTGTATAGTTTGTTGTTTGGCTATTCTTATATTAAGCATATTCATTTTTAACTTCGTTTGTGTTGTTTTTAGCTTTTCTGTATCATGTATTTTTGTAATTATCTATTCATTTTGTCATTATTATTTATTTGTATTTGTCTCTAATTTTAATAATTATTTGTATGCACTGTGTCTTATGTTATTCCAGTCTTCATTTATATGATTTCATTAATACATTTGTAATTCATTTTATTTAATTGCCATTATTTTAATTATCTCACTGTACTAATTTTAATAATTATTTGTGCTATTTATTTTGTTGCATTTGGTCAATGATTAATGTAGACTATTATATTGTTTGTATTTCATCTCACTGCCATTTCTATCATTCATTCTCATCATCATTTGTTGTTTTGTTTTGTTTTGTTTTGTATCTTGTGCTAAACTGTAATTGGCCTTGTGCTGTTGTTTTGCACGTTAATATTCAAAATAAATTATTATTATTATTATTGTTATTATTATTATTACAGAATAATAAAGTAGTTATTGAATCTGATTTAAACTATTACAAACAATAATGAACACGAATAAAAAAACAAAACACTATCATGACAATCCATGGCTTTCAATATATATCAGAAAAATAAAACATAATTATTGAGAGGGTATTTAAGGAAATCTCAATGATTGCATGAAAAGTCTTTACTCAAATTAAAGTAATAAAATAACATACAATACAATATGATTTTCTTTAACGGTGTAGTGTATTTTATTTGATATTCATGTAAACCTACACATAATCCTATACCGTGTCTATTGTGTGGAAAACATCGAGGAGGAACATTAAATAGAGAGTGGAGCGGGACGGACCGCGTGGAAAACCAGGAAGCACGTGCCGCAAATGACACCAATGTAAACTTGTCATGTTGAAACGTTACAACTTTTCTCTTTTGTACTTCGAACATACATGTCTCACGTCAAAAGAAATGAAGTAGATAAAAGTGAAAACGAAAGATGGATGAATAACCAGAGGCCTACACAGTTTATGAAAAACAGAGAAGCAGGATAAGAAGAGCGAACAAAGTAAGAAAGATGGAGGCGGAGCCCAGCTGGTTGTTTGGTGTTGTTGGATTACTGTCGTGCGCGGGGCTTCAGCCCGCAGTTGTGAGGACTCACCCCCCCCCCCCAGTGTGAAGCCCGTGACAAAGCGTATCCACGGTGATATTTCACCCTGTCGTCTGCGAGTTTAACAGCCTATACACAGCACAAGCTAATCCGGACCCAAGAACTGTCTCTCCATAAAGCCACTTTCAGTGTGTGCTAATATTGCTCTCCGCCGAGCGTAATTTTCAGCCTACAAATACCGGGTGTTACAAAACTGAACTGACAGAAATCAGGGGTACACCGGCACGTGGAACGCCCCACTCAAATTCGGGAACTGAACTACAGCTTGTTGGTTTGAATGTTTATTTTTGTTTCAGTTTACAAATGATGAATATGATGCTATAAGATAAGTAATTAATGAAGAACATGCAATATACTGTCTTCCTCCGACGAGTTTAGCGCTGGACCTGAGGTATTCTTGCCATCGGTGCGGGGGGTTGCAGGTAAATTCTTTTGTTGCTACAGCCAAGCCGAGCCGAGCGGAGTGGGAAGTATTAATCGTCCAAAAATATGCAGTCTTCAGTTTGTAGTAGTGTGTGAATATTTCATATACATATTGTTTACCTAGGCCTATATGGTTTTGTTATTAATATATTAAATATATTGTTGCAATTTTTGCTCAAACATCTCCCTGATGTTAGCTATGTTAATATTATATGAATTACTCATTAAATATTTCACCGTTACAAGTCATTTTTAAGGAAACATGCTGTAAAAAAGTTTTTGGTTATATTCTATTGGAATTTTAGAATATGTGTGATTGGTATCGTGAAAAACAGATTCCTATAATGTCATGCGAAAATCATTTGTTGGTGATTTCTTAAAATACAAATCAAGTAGTTTTACTCCTCAAGTGTGTTCAGCAGTACAGTATATTTAAATTGATTACTTTACAAATTTAATTCAATTCTACTAATTACTCAATTGTATAGTATGATTTTACTTTTCATTTATATTATTGTAGTTTTATTATGACTTTTCTTTTTATTTATTTTATTGTATTTGTATTTCTGGTGATGTGATGGCCTTAACTTCACCAGAATAAATAAATACATGGATGGATGGATGGATGGATGGATGGATGGATGGATGGACAGACAGACAGACAGACAGACAGAGAGACAGACAGATAGACAGACAGACAGATAGATAGATAAAATTTTCTACAATACTTTCCTTCTCTGAACACGTAAGTACGAATGGTTGTATCTCTATCTCGCCAAAAATACGTTAGAAAACTAATAGGCATACTGCTCTCGTAAATTGGGCGAATGTTTTCAGTATGCTTGTACTTCCTTCCAGACCGCCGCTGTCACTGTCCCCTCCCACTCCAGTACCGCGCTAGACTAGTCGGAACCGCATTCCTCTCAGCACTAAACTCCTCAGAGGATGACAGTACACAGTGGGCACAAAATTAGAAATACTCTATTTTCGGAAATACATAACATTAATTTATAATGAATACACTGTTGGAAAACGTAGTCTTTAAAGATGAGCAGGACTTTTTATTATCTTTTTTGAGGCTCAATTAAAATCTTACGGAGGTCAATACACAATGATGCGAAAAATGTGGTTTCTGAAGACAATTTATTACTTCAAAATGCAGAAACTGAATGTTGGTAAAATTGATAATAATTAATGATCTTTCAAATAATCAAAATTAAAAATGATGCTCTATGTGACCGCCATTTGCCCGCACAATCATTTGTAGGCGTCTTCTCCATTGTCCAGCAGCACTGGATATCTGTCTTTGATCAAGCCGGTCCCAACATTCAAGAAGGCGTTGTCTTAAATGTTCAATATTACGAATTCTTGTCAAAATAGTCCATAGGATTAAGATCTCGTTTGAAACTCCAGCGGAAACCATTAGAGAATCTCAGAAATGCGATCTTTCACGCAATAATCTCTCAGGAGGGATATCATGTCCGTATCTTGCTAATCAATCGTTGTACACTTGAAACAGACCATTCTCGCTGACCATAGTTCCTTACAATTTGACGGGCAGATAAATTATCATATTGGTGCAAATATTTAATGAAAATCTTGTCTTCGTTCGTTAAGCGATCCATTATTCACAAAATGAGAACTCAAAACGGAAGAAAACAAATGATGATAGCACAGCAAACATATGGTCTGCTGAACTCCCAAGACCATAATGCTAGTTCGGCGTAAACGATCGATTTTGCACTGCCTTACAAAAAATAAAAAAATGTTTAATAAATGGTAAAAAATTGAATATTACAGTACTTTTCCAGTCAACAAGGACTGTGAAATTTGCGTGTAAAATAAGCTTTCAAGTTATATAATTAGCTACTGCAACATAACCATTTTAATTTTGTGCCTTTATTTCGGCCCACTGTGTGTCTATGCACACAATATAATACTGCATGTGAAGTGTTAGATATTATGTTCTGAATAATGTAGAGGAAGTCCTACAGAATGACATAAATTTTTACAAAAAGTTTATCTCTATGTATTCAGTTTGAAATGCGATAAGGAAGCCATTTTCCTACTCCTTGCTTATCGTAGCAACATTAAACGGTCATTTGTTTGAAATGTCGGACACGGATATCTGGTTTAGTTGTCATGGTAACGTCCGATCGCTTAGCAGTCATTGCCTGAAAATTCTTCATATCGTTTGTCAAAATGTCTGTGCAGATATACGATGCGATGCTTTCATGTTCCCGTTTACTTAAAAGTCCTTACGTCAATGTTTGTAACGTACATTCTGCCTTAAATTGTAATAGCTATTGCACGTAAAAGAAGACTCCAGGTAATACGTTTACTGGCCAGCTGTTCCTCGCTTCACTAATTTGTCTTCTGTTTATTTTCTTCCCTTTTTTTTTTCTTTTTCATTCAGGACAAATGTCTTTCTTTTCCTTTTTCTTTGCGTACAGATTTTTCCATATTAATTAACGTGGGGCGTTTTTCTGCATACCACTCAAGGAAAATTGTGACACATATTACACGATTGCCTCTTATGGGAGCAGCGTCCATGCCACCCAAAATGCATTTGTTAATTAAAGAACTTCACTTGTTCATTCATGATCCAGTACAAAGCCATATTAATAAATGAATAATGCATTTTGATGCTTCTTTGTTTCAGTGATTTATATCTTTATACAAGGGGGCCGTGTTAAAACAGTTGCTGTAGATCTGTGATTTCGGTATCAGGTGGACTTGGAAAAGATTCACGTGAAAAGTTTTATAACGAGATATTAAACTCAATTTTAATTTAATGCCACATTATTATCATTTTTTCCTCGCTGTTATTTATACTCGCTTCAACATCTTTGGTCATATCGCGAGTTAATCTTTTGGTTGAAATCCGAAGGCGACTGTATATGTATGACCGATTTGTTAGGAATATGATTTCGGTGATGAATGAGGCTGTGATTTTCAGGGATACTGTGGCCCGAATTTCCTGGCATTTGCCTTACGGTTGAGGAAAAACCCTGAAAAACCTCAACCAGGAAATTCAACCCGACCGGGAATCAAACCCGGGCCTTCTGCTTAAGAGACCAGCATGCTGACCTCTACACCACAGAGGTGGTCGCCAAATTATTATCCGCATACAAATGGGGTTATTAATAAATGCGGGGAGTATAAAGACAAAAATAGTTGATTTAACACAGTCTAATTCTGAAATCCTTGACTGTAGTATTAATTTGCAAGTGAACCCAATTCTCAATAATGACATTATTATTCATTACAACTTCAAACAACTCACTGGCGTCATATTGCTGTGTGAATCGCTTCGACTATCAATTGCATTGTTGTCTGCAGACTAGGCCGCATAGAATGAGGAAGCGATTATGAAGTAGTTAACGAGAAGGCTCCGCCTTGTTAAATTTAAATGCGGGGAGTATGAAGACAGAAATGAAAAGAAGTTTCGAGCTTTAATTTCAAATTCCAAACATCCTTACAATCCCAACCATGCTCACAATAACAATCACGAACAACATAAACGTTTCACGCAATTACAGGGATTCGATTCCACTCTTTCTTTTGTTTCTATGTAAATAAATAGCTTTCTTTGCTTTACTACCTTTTTTCTCTTGAGACAGATGGTATTCTTTCCTTGTGACTAAAATTTCTTTCTTTCTTTCTTTTTTTTTCCTACATTTCTTCCTTCATTTTTTATTTCTTTCCGTCTTTCTTTGCATTCTTTCTTCGTTGCCAGTGTTATCCCAGGAAAGTTTTTTAAATCCATTGCCATCAGGTTTGTCATTTGACATTTCTGGTCTCTCCTGACAATGGCTTATTTGTAACCCACTTCTGAGGTTGGTGTGCCTGGAAGGCGTATTTACGCTGTTCCGATGAGGATATGATCATGATTTGCCAGAAGAGATCTTAAACCTAATCGAACCTAATTTCCAGACCATGGACGAACACAAGAACATTCACCTTTAAGGAGAAATTCCTGGTATTTTACTGGAATCGAACCCGGGACCTTATGAACTGTAGTCAGAAGCTTTGACCACTAGCCTGGTCATTATCGCAGGAAAGTCGGAACGGCAATTAGCACGTTCTTGTGAAGTAAGGAATTATGTTTTGGATTCCATAAAATAATATTATAAATAAGCAGATAGAACCTTACAAGTTGGAGGAAATGTTTGATGCATGTTGTGGCGAAACGGTGGGGGGGGGGGGGAAACTGCGACTTTACCTATCACAAGCATAATAGATTTCTCATGAAAAAATTTCATTCCTGTTTGGAACTGAAATCCGGTTTGAATCACGCAGCTACCACAAGGATAAATTACAATTTAATTCGCTCGATCGCTACAGTAAAATTTCATAGCTATTGTTAAAAATTATTCTTTCCCAAAATGGTGCATTACGTTTTTATAAAAGTACTGAGTCGGGTTTGGAAGGTTATACAGGGACATCATTTTATTTTTACTTCAATTTTTATTGTACTTGAGTTTTTTTAATGTACTTCACTCCCACCGCTTCTACTAATGAAGTTTCAACCGTCCTCCACACAGAACCAAGGCCGCATATAGTAAACAGCACTGAGTTAGTGAGTATAGTACGTTCCAGAAATATGTTCGCGTTTTCCAGTGACGAAAGAGCTTTCAATATTGAATCATATTTTCGCACAGCCTACTGTCCGTTTGCCTACGACGCATCCTGGTTTCCCCCACCTGCTTCTGCTCGCTCCTCTGTAAAGTCTAGTAGCTGGGCTGTCTTAACTCTTTTCTGAAAACATTAATTTCTGATAGGAATTGGACGTTTACGTAATATTATAAAACTGTTTAAAATAACTTAAATAAAAGGGCCTCGTAAAGTAATTAACTGCCACGTGATTTCCCCCCTTTCTACGACTCTACGACGTAACCACTTGGACGAACAGTAGATAGCATTTCTGAGTAATTTTATCTTTTCGGATCGGGCAGAAGTGAGGATTGAATTTACAGTAAGTAAGGTGCTCTTATATAGAGTAGGTACAGAATTATTTCAACATGAGTTACTAGTACGAAGGACGAAAATGGCAATTGGAATTAGATGCAATAGTCTATAGTGCGATAATATGCACAAAAGAACTGAACCCTGTATCGAAATGAACGGCCACCATTTTCCAAAATGTGTTTAAATATCCATATTATGATTATTTTTCAATTTAACTTCATTCTCTATATTGTACGCTAATGTGCTGTAGACAGTATAATATACACTGCATAATGAATACGTCCGCATGGACAGCTCAGTTCGTGAGTAAAAACACTCATTGTTAATACTGTACTGTATTTTGATTAAACAAAAACCTAATGAAAATTATCGAACTCAAAATCGCGATATTTCCTACTTTACATAAATGGATGAACTACTTTTCTTCCCTCCTATACCCAGTAAAGTGATTTGTTTGTGTTTTACGCCAGTATCATCGAACTCCAGTCGTGGAAGGGGGTAGCAAACTGTGTTTCCGGTTCTCTAAAGGTATAGACAGGTTAATCTTAAAAATGTTAGTAAAAATAAAATGATGACCCTGTATTTGCACAGTTGAGAAAATTCTTTTACATGGGACCCATACAAATGTTTCTTTCTGTTGAGGAATTCGTGACGTAGACCACAGCACAGGTAAACATCAGTATGCATCTCTGTTCCGTTCACGTGAAAAGATGCCCGACGGTGTTTTGTTTGCTGCTGCTTCGCAGACCCAACCGCTCTCCACGAAACGAAAAGCTGCAAACAGGGCAATAAAATATCCCGTAACAAAGCCTGGCCGCAAACAAAACACGACGGCGCTTCCACGAAACCGACCGCATCACCTCGCCTACGGCGCATTTACCTCCATTCCCAGAATTTTTTTGAGGCACCCAACTTTGAGTGTAATCGTTATCGACCGGCACTTGTTTTGAGCGTGGCGGCATCGCCGTCGGCTTGAGGAAGGCGCTTTCAAGAATCAAAACGTGACTGCTACGTACATCGCAGACCGTGTCACCAGCGAATAGGGATTATAAAGAATGGACATTGAGCGAAATTTCCCGTGTTTTGTTTCTCTGTGCGCCAGCGTTTAGTTCCACTTTCAAGCGCTAGAGGTTTGTGTAATCGAGCATACGCTAAGATAATAATTGAGAATAGAGTTGAGAAACAGGATCCAAACATCGCCTACCTTATTGCATAATCCAGTAACGCTTTGCTTCAAATAAATTCAAGTTAGCGGCTTTTCCTTATTTCTCAGTGACAAACTACTGAGTGTTCATTTCAAAGTGTGCCATGACGTCACTGTTGTTGAGTCACCGATTTGAAGCGAGTTTCAGCTTATATGTCAGAAAAGTTGCCTATTATTCAAGCCGTTCTTCAATCTGAACTTGAGAACGTGTACGGTATAACTTGAACGTCGTAGCAACAGATGGCGGTCTGTACGGTCTGTGTGCTACCATAACCTCTTTCGAACTGTGTTTTGCGCCGGCAAGTCGTACGCAGGGTATTTGTTATCATCGGTTGCGTACGGCAACATTCCACAACACAAATCAAATGCTCCGTGTCCATGTTGACCGTCGAAGTTAATGTCAACAAATACGTAAGTAATCGTCTTAACCCTCTCCCCATATCCCGACAGTACGTATTTCCAAACAGTTCACATTCCTGCCACTACCGGCGTTACCGTACGTATCGGTACGTACTCTTCAGAATGAACGCCGTACTTGCTAGCCAACTTCTCTGCCTCATAGGTTATACACCTCTGCGGAAGTGTAGGAAGATTGCATTCTCTAGGCTCATCGGCTAGCCACATGACGGCATACAGCGAGCCATGACACACTTTGAACTGAACACCCAGTAGTTGTAATAATAATATTTTATATTTCAGATATAATAAATATTATAAAACAATATAATAAATTATAAAATTAAGTATCCAATTCGTTTAATATTTGTATATAATATAATATAGGTATATGGTTTTACTTCTCGTAAGTGTTTTGTTTTTCCATTTTCAGCGCTATCAAATCATTACATATTTTAATTGTTGTTGGGGTCAACGTCTCAGCTCTCATTATGAAGGAACTCTAGAGTCTAGACATTACAGTTAATGACGGATTTATTATTTTATGGATCCAATTTATTTTATTTGAGTACATAATGTACCTAGATGTATTAATTATATGTGTTATATTTCCGCTGTGTCGACTGCTAGCTGGTGTGATGTCAGCGCCAACTCTAGGGAGAAAGCAGAATCTCACGCTCTAGCTGGCTTGAAGGTCATTGAAATCGGTCCGGCTACATCAAAGGTACCGACGCGAAGTGTCCATTCTTTATAATCCCTATTCGCTGGTGTCACTGTAGTTGTCGTGAACAGATATGAACGTTTTCAACGTGAAACGTTATGCGCTTCACATTCGAGAAATCTAGTCACACTTTCTGTTAATATGGTGACGTCATTAATTACAGTACCGTGACTAAAGCCTCATTCACAATAAAAATTAAACATAACGTAAGCGTTAACTTAAGAATATAAACGTAATACTGGTGACAGACTACAGTCACTAATCGCGATTATCGACGTAATCGCGATTGGGTTTGTAGTGTGTCATCGTCCCGATCGCGATCAGGAGCTAAATCCTGTTCCCAGAACAAGATAATCGCGCTGAGGCACGGCCCAGTGGACGAAAGTAACATTTCAGTAATCTTTGGTTTCGAATCACCTTGATTTATATTATTTAGGAAGTCGTGATAGCTTCTGCTGTGGAATTTTGTTACCCCTTCCATTGTATTAGATGAAATAGAAACGAAAATGAATGGCTAGAAAATGAATTTTGGCTACTATTAGACGTAGTGGAGAAAGTTAATGCAGATGTGAGAAAATTAAAAAGAAATATATTAACAAATGACAGACGAACTATTCGTATTTCATATGTCTTTATAATGTCTTCGTACGGAAAGGAGAGCCGGCTGAACCTTGGCCACGCGGAATTTCAATTCAACATATCGATTAGCTCCGTGCTTCAAGTTTTTCATGACGTATCCCAGGTTTTCCCACGAAGAGTTGGAAGCGCTCATTAATTTGTCAGCATTCATCAGGCAACAATAACTATCATTTGGTAGCAGTGACAACAATTGAATAACGATAGTGGAATTGTGAGCAAGATGGCAGATACAAGTAATTATTCGCTTGAAGAGGTTAGTTGGGAGTGTTTGGATCCACGAAAAGCAGCAACAAATTATGACACAGTATGAAAGGAGATTTGGAAGGCCGCCCCCAAGAAAAGCAACATTGTTTGCTTGGGAAAAGCGACCATTCATTACTGGCAGCGTCAAAAACCAGGAGAAAGTAGTCGACTGAACTGATTTTAAGTAGGCCTAAGTAAATACAGTTTTCTTTAGTAGGTCTAGGTAGTTTAGCAATTACCAGGGAAAGGATTTATATGTAAATACATATTTACTTATAAAGCTAATATAATTTATATTTTGCATTATCTTAATGTTTCACAATGTGTAGGGTTGAAAAATCCTACTTTTATTTTCCATATTTTTCCATATTTTAGAGTTTAGTACATATTTTCGTTAATTTCCATATATTTTCCATATTTCATATAAAACAGTCCATATTATATTAGGTTTAACAATAAAACAAAACAAAATTCCATTAACTTTTAAAAATACATTTCAACAATAGAGATTTAAACACATGTTCAGTAATCCCTTTAACATCAGAGTTATTTGAAAATGAGCAGTCCTATCAACAATGGGAAAGTAAGTTACAAAACTGTATTAATTTAATTTAAAATTTTTAACAGACTTCAGTTGTGCAGCTCAACAGTTAAATGCCAGTCAGAGTACACATAGGTTCAGTTTTGTAAATCATACTATAAAGACGGTAAATATGCCAAAAGTACGTCATTCAGTCAATTTAAAATCAAAACTAACAAGTTACATTTCAGAATTTAAAGAAGATGGTTTATCAACTGACAATAAAATATTATTTTGTAATTTGTGTCAGTGTGCAGTATCATCTACACAAAAGTTCCTGGTGCAACAACACATTACAACTAGTAAACATCAGGCCAACAAACAACTAAATTCCAAGCAGAGACAATTGTTTTTAACACAACCAACAACATCGAATGTAAGATCTGAGTTTAACATCGACCTGTGCCGTTCTCTCATCTCTGCTGATATTCCTCTCTACAAACTAAAGAATAAGGTCTTCAGGGAATTCCTTGAAAAATATACTCAACATACAATCCCGGATGAGTCAACACTTAGGAAGACGTATGCTCCATCCATCTACGATGAGACAATACAGAAGATAAGAGATGAAATTAAAGATAGTTCAATTTGGGTTTCCATTGATGAGACTCCCGACAAAGAAGGTAGACTTGTTGGTAATGTAGTTATCGGTTTGTTAAGTGAACAATATTCTGAACGAATTCTTTTACATTGTGATGTTCTAGAAAAGTGCAATAACAAAACTATAGTTAAACTGTTCAACGAAGCTATGGGTATCCTGTGGCCAAAGGGTATTATGTACGATAATGTGTTATTCTTTATTAGCGATGCTGCCCCTTATATGGTCAAAGCTGGACAAGCATTATCTGTTGTATATCCTAAATTGACTCATTTTACTTGTGTGGCGCATGCATTTCATCGTGTGGCAGAAGTGGTCAGAGACAATTTCCCTAAAGTAGATTTGTTGATTTCATCAGTGAAAAAAGTATTTCTCAAAGCTCCCAGTAGAGTTAACGTGTTGAAAGAAATGTACCCTGAAATTCCATTGCCACCAAAGCCAATTTTAACTAGATGGGGTACATGGCTAGAAGCAGTTGAATATTATGCCGAACATATAGACTCTATTAACAATGTTCTCCTTGCATTGGACTCTAAAGATGCAGTCTCAATTGATACTGCGAAAACAGTTACCTGTGACATAAGTGTGAAGAATGACTTAGCTCACATTCAGCATACATTTTCATGCATCATAAAAACGCTCAAAAGTCTCCAAAATAGGCACCTTTCACTATCTGAAAGTTTTGAAATTATAAATAGTACTGTGGAACAACTGAATCGTGGTAGAGGTAAAGTTGCAGATGCAGTAAGAGCTAAGGTGGACACTGTACTTTCAAAAAACCCTGGATATGAAGAACTACAAAAGGTTGTTGCTGTGATGAGTGGTGAATCAACAGTGAAGATTAACTTGGACTTATCCCCAGCAGACATTGTGAAATTGAATTATGTACCAGTTACTTCTTGTGACGTCGAACGCTCTTTTAGTCAGTATAAATCTATCCTCAGAGACAATAGAAGAAGATTCACTTTTCAGCACTTGAAAGAAATGTTTGTAACCTATTGTTATGGTAACAGACAATAAAAATTGTGTTTTGTTGAAACTACATTGGAAGATAAGGTACGTCCATTATATTTTTTGTTTAGTTTGATTAAAATGTACCAATATTTAACGTACATAGTCATTTTTTTATAATTTTAAGTCCATATTTAATTCCATATTTTGGTAAAAATCCATATTTAATTCCATATTTTGGTAAAAATAACTACATATATATTTACATATTTCATATATTTTTAGTCCATATAAATCCGTTCCCTGGCAATTACCTTCTTGTCTTTGAACCGAGAATATACAAGTTAATTCCAGTACAGAGCAATTTTTAGATGATAAGGGCGTAATCTTATGCCCAGACCTGTCATTACTAGGTTCTCATTTATTATGGCAGATGTCACCAAGATGATAATAGACTGATAAGAGAAATAGGAGGAAAATTTCGATTCAAAATGTCACTGCCCTCAACGTGTAACGACGTACTTGTACAGATGCATAAATTGAAAATTTGTATCAAATGAAACGGAACCAGTCGAGAAAACCAGTTACGTCGTCTAGAACTGGATACAGGAAACTAACAATTATGGCAAAAGAGATTCAAATAATTGCAAATTCTTTCTGAAACAAGAATTGCTATAATCTAATTCATGTTTTATGAATTGACATGTAGATATTGAATATAAACAAAATCTGTCTAGCAATATAGGAGAAAACGTTCTTCAAACATGAAAATAGAGGGAAACAGATGGTCCAAAACCATTTTGTTCTTTATAAGACATGTTAGAAACGTTTATTTTTTTTTAAATCGCTAGATCGATATTTTTTAGTATCATAATTTTGTCTTCAAACATCTCATAATGAGAATGTGAACGACTATAATAAACGGAGAATTTCATCGTATCAATGTAAACTGAAGTGTTTTAGGAAGTTTAATGACGATAGCAAAAGGGAATTTAAAATTGAACATGGTTTTAAAATAATTAATGGTATGTAATTCTGACATGCATTCCAACACTTGTCTTGATTGATTGGGCTTATATGTTGTCACGATGATTAAATTCAGAATTACCGTCCTGCAATAAAAATCGATTAACAGTCGAAATTTACGTCAGTCATTCCAATCAATTCTTTGGTCGGCGGGAAAAGGCACATAAGTAAAAAAGGCGATTTTTCTGTTGTGCCTAATCACATAAGTCAAGGATTTTTTCTAATTTTTTTAAATAATAAAATTTATTGTATGTTAAATTGAAAAGGGTCTTACTTTGACCAACATAGAATTGAATCGGTTATTGTTGAAAGGAACCAAGTCCACTTTTTAAAGTTTTGAGATAATCGAAAAAAAAAAAAACTCTTTTGTGAATAATCTATCGAAGATTAAACCAAAATATATTGGACACATAAAATCTATCGAAGATTAAACCAAATATATTGTACACATATATTTTATGTGTCCAATATATTTTTATGTAATTAATTGATGAACTAGTGGACTTACTCGTGTTAAATATGTAATATTCGTCCGGCTTACAGCTGTTTCAGTGCATCACGCACCATCATCAGCCGGACGAATATTACATATTTAACACGAGTAAGTCCACTAGTTCATCAATTAATTATATTCAAGTGTTAAAAGTGGTGTACGCAAGATTCAAAAATGGATTATTTTATGTGTCCAATATATATTGGTTTAATCTTCGATAGATTATTCACAAAAGAGTTTTTTTCGATTATCTCAAAACTTTAAAAAGTGGACTTGGTTCCTTTCAACAATAACCGATTCAATTTAATTATAATACTTATATTCAGTTAAGAGTAAATGAAAAAAATATATATATCTCCTGAAAAATTATTATTTTTTGACTTATGTGCCTTTTCTCGCCGACCAAAGAATTGTTCTTTCCTTGTTTTCATGATATATTGCGACAGTCAACTGTCACGGAATCGTTCATTTTAAACGTAAGTAATGGAGTCATTATCTCATTAAAAAACACACATATTTTGACTAAAAACACTACATTTGCGTTGTTTATAATAAACTTACTTGCCTACATAAGCATTGGAAAAGAAAGCTGTACCTTGGCGCCTCTAGTAACGTAATTTGAAAGTAAAGGTACACATAATTTCCTTTGGCAATTGTTACGAAAGTTATGTGCTTTCCTTCAAGAATTATGCCAAAATAAACTTTCATTGATTTATGTAATCCGTTTACATATCCTCCAAAAATAAATGAATACTGGCTGCAACGATTCCTGTCACTGAACTACAACTATTGGGTCGAGTTAACAATTTCTTGCGCTGCAATATTTCTTTATCTCGCACTAGGTACAATTGAACCAATTTATACCAGTAGAATTACAAAAATTTAATTCGATAAATTATGCAACCTCGTTAGAATTATTTGAATTATATTAGAAAATTTCGAAAACACATCGTAAAATGAATAGATTATTATTTAATTTTAACCATTTTTTTTTACAAAATATCATCACTGCAATCGAATGCTGAAATGATTACATTATTATGCTCGCTGTGTTATTTTTCGTGAAAATAACATATAGACTGGGTCGAAGAGGTTTCCTTTGAAACTAAAATAAATGCATGCTGCACCATTAATAGAAAAGCTTGACTGATGACTTTTCAAGTTGGGATTTCGAGTTCAAATTTTCGAAAATCCAAGACGAATTTAGAGTGAACAAATGCAGTTCTGCAGCAAGTTTTTTTTTCTTTTGTGTATCGTATAATTTTTCGCAGGAGACCATGAGGGAATTGAATATTAATATGTACATAATCTTTCATTATCTGTGGGTGAATATATTTAAATGATTGTACCAAAAATATGAAGCCAAAACTGTTTTAAAATAAAATGAAATCATCGTAGTAAAGTTTGTAGAGTACCTAATAATTTTCGTATTTTGTATTTATGCGTTTATAAGTGCTGTAACATTTCAAGTTGAAGTAAAACGTGATGTTTTCAGTTAAAATCGCACATTAACACACAATCCTTCATCATCGTAGCGAAATAAAAATACACACACGCTATACACACTAAAATTAAACATGTGACAGTTCATTTTCATTTTGTTGGAATGCATAAGTTAAACTGAATCATAGCTACTTTACCACAGAAAATGCAAAACATATGATAACCTTACATACAAGAAAGACCATGTCAGCCTAACAAAAAGGACACATTCATTTTAAAAAAATGGACATATTTTTCTGAAAACACGAATATTATTTATTCCTTCCATAACAAAATCGTCGTGTATAATACATTACATTGCTTCACAAATTTCAGTGCTTTATAACACGATAGATAATACGAGACCTTTCAACAATGCATCACATCAATGTGAAGAAAATAATCGGCCTTCGGGACAGACTTAAACAGAACTGCCTGAGTTGGCTATGCCGAATATAATTTGTAGCACACACACGCATGCGCGTTGCTTCTTACTACTCCCTTGCTCTCCCGCCAAGCCTTCGGAGAATGATGTAACACCACGTGTATCTAACACCATAGCCACGGCCATCTGCAAGTTCACTTTAGCGGGCCATGGCATATGCCATAGCATAAAAATCTTGACTTTTTAATAATCGTGATGCCCTCAGTAACAGATTCTAATTTGTGAGGTTATGTCACACCGCACCCATTATAAATTGTTATGTAAATTACATGATGCAACGAAAGTTTTTACTGTCTGTAGTAAAATAATTGTAATTGAACAATTGCAGTATCGCCTGATACCTTATTATAAAATATAGACTGTATTTCTTACGGTTCTACAATTTTTTT
Organism: Periplaneta americana; assembly: GCF_040183065.1. Classification (NCBI taxonomy): domain Eukaryota; kingdom Metazoa; phylum Arthropoda; class Insecta; order Blattodea; family Blattidae; genus Periplaneta; species Periplaneta americana. The sequence goes on along the minus strand of NC_091124.1, from coordinate 417,835 downwards.
AGCGTACCCTATTCACTGTTACCATAAAGTAAAATGTATTTTACGAACTTTATAGACAAAATGGTTTTGAAATCAGCATTATGTGAATTTTATAGATTTAAATAACAGTCTGTAAATAATTCATACGTAATAAAATATACAATTAAGCAAGATATGTGTTACGAACATAGTTCATGAATTGACTGGGTTTCTAAATGTATAGATTGCAAGTTTTTGCTTTATCAGTATATCACAATATTTAAATATAAATACTTTGCGAAATAATATCCCATCCGGCTTTGCGTTGAATTTTAATTTTTAATTAGGATTCAATTTACCGATTTTCTGAGAAACAATGTCGTACGTAGGTTGCAATAATTTTGTCTCCACGTTAAAAATTATCCTATACAGTATAATAATCAAAGCCTAGTTAAGACATTTCTTATAAAGAAATTCTCCTTTAATGAAAAAACTTAATTTTGTTATCATAGCCAGTTGCTAAGGTAACAGCTGTTACAGAGTCAATCATACATACAAGATAATAAATTCGTCTCAGGTCTAAATATAAATCAAACTGGAACCCTCATCCTACCCCCCCCCCCCAAAAAAGAAGCATACCAGAATTATGCGCAAAATGTACAGATAGTATTTATATCTGTAAAAGCTCCCTCCTTTTCTCCATAATTTAATGTGCAGAGTACTGAGACATTTAGGAACGCAAATAGATTGCGTAGGTTGAATTTACGACACTAAAACAGGAATTGAGATTTTTATTTTTTATTTTTTGTGAACAAAAGGAACTTGGATATTAAGAGGGCCATATTGAAAATTACAAGACATCATGTCAATTTTTAAATATCGTCCTTCCTAGTCTTGTTTATCAAATTTGCATATTAAAACTTCTTTTAGGGTTCCGCTAGCGTCAGTTGTGATATAATCTTTGTAATCAACTCAGTACTTTTATTAAATTTTGTCACCAGTTCAAGATAAAAAAAATAATTGTATCAATCTTGAATAATAAATACTATTTTATTAAATTTTCTACTGTATACTGTAGTTAAACTAAGTTTTAATAATGTGTTTTTATCCGATAGGACACAAATCATCCCAGATGGTCTCCAATAAAACCATTTGATTCATTTCGCGAGATTTTATACATGAAAAATCTCTAAAAATTTAGCGGTCGTACACACGATTTCACATCTGCATGCTTTTACTCGCGACCGTGGGAAATTCGCACTGCGCCTGCGCGGGGTGTCCATATGGCGTGTGGACGCGTATGCAGTGCATGATGTAACTTGCAGACCACATGTCAGAAGCCAACCATAAGCCGCCGCGGTCCGCTCAACAGAATTATGAAACGAGACAACTAAAAATCGATATCTACCTAATCAATGTTAAGGAGGTGTGTCTGATGTTTACTAGGTTGCCATGGTTATATTTTCAGACAGAAGAGCAATGAATAATCGTGGAGGGAAATTTCCGAATCGTAATATAAAAGGGAATAAGTAAGTTAATGATAAAATATTATTTCCTCAATAAATCTAATGCTGGGTACTAAGAGAAATATTTATTTGAGAAAATATATGATTATATTTTAAGTCTATTCAGTTATTACAATAATATGTATAAAAGCACATGAAATATCATTCAATAACTATGCATTTTGTAACTCGAAATATGTTAAGTTTGTAATATTGTGTACACGATTAAACAAAATGTTTTGCGTTAGGGTATGTTTACCTATTTAATAAAAATAAAGCGTTTACTTGCACTTGAATTTAGAAAATATTTTTTTCGTGTTCAATGTATAATTATATTTTTTTTTCATCGTAATTATAAGAGATTGGACGGTCATGATATGTAACAAAAGAAGCACGGTATTTCACGTAAAATGACTAACGATTTCTATAATTAATTTTTCCATTTATTTTTTCTGTATGTAATATAAGTGAAATATATAATCTTTCGACATTGATTATAAAAAAATTACACGTTTATAATGTGTAACAAAAGAAGCACGCTATTTCACGTAAAATGACTAACGATTTATATAATTAATTTTCCCATTTATTTATTTTTTTTTTGTATGTAATATAACTGAAATAACTTTTGACCTTGATTATAAAAAAATTACACGTTTATAATGTGTAACAAAAGAAGCACGCTATTTCACGTAAAATGACTAACGATTTATATAATTAATTTTCCCATTTATTTATTTTTTTTTTTTGTATGTAATATAACTGAAATAACTTTTGACCTTGATTATAAAAAAATTACACGTTTATAATGTGTAACAAAAGAAGCACGATAGTTCACGTAAAATGACTAACGATTTCTATAATTAATTTTTCATTAACTCTTAAATAAGTTACAACTAATTTAGGATTACAGTAGCCTGTATTCTCTGATAATTTCTTATAACAAGGTAATATAATTAAAAACGATATTAAGACATATTGCCGCACATATTGCAAATTAATAATATCGTGGTAAATGTATACGTCAGAGTTATCGTATCTCCCTAAAAATAGAATTTCCGAATGAGTCTTAACGAGCATGGTGATTCTATTTTCAGTATAGCAATGCTTTACTTGTAAAAGGTTCAAGCACCAGACCTTAGATATTTTTGACTTCGCCACACATTCTCCTGTGCGAAATATTTCTTTTCCTAATGCCCATGCAAATCCTATCTGGTGAAACATGTGAAATGAGCCACGTAGGTACTTAAAAATCAAGAAACATCGATATTCACGAAATTATTAACCGAAGAAACACGGATGATCGTAAAATTAAGACAAACACTATAGTGTGAAAGTGACGAAATCTTTCAGGTTGATGTAACCATGGTTACAAAGAGAGCATACTAACCCTGATATGTGAAACTGCAGACATGTGACGATTCCGGCCTCGTGGAGAACTGCTTCCTCACACCACAACACGTGAATCGCTTTAGAGAACGAAACAACGCCGAAGGTATACAAAGCCGCTCTCGTGGGTGTGAGGCCGCAAAAAAGTCTTCAGCCAATCACGAGAAGGAATCGGAAGCCATGTTCCCCCATTCCGATCCCCGACTTTGAACGAGGCTAACCGACTGTGTACGGAAGGAAGAAAGGTTAGGAAATCGCACCGACTCGTGCCTAAAACCGGTCAATTGAGTAGATACGTGTCATAGGTAGGGGATGAATGGAGGGTAGCATAGAACTTACTACTACCGGTCACACGTGTAATATATTATAGTAACACGTCCACTGGGTACCGCGTACGTTTGTCATATATTATTTCAAAATGCCGTTGCTCCTGTTTCACGTCGATTTTAATTTATTACTATTATTGTAATTTTTTTTAACAAATATAACAACATTCATCAGTGGCGTCGCGTGACATTTTGACATAGGGATGCGATTTTTAAATGATTAAGATAAAGTAGTTTGCTTTCGTTATATGTGGGAGTTGCGTTCCTGAAAATAGCCGCTTATTGATGAATGTTTGAGTTGAATTTTCAAATTTTCTGTAGTAATGTCACGAGAGGTCTGAGATTTATCTGGAAAATCTCAGACCTCGAGTGACATTTGTTAGGACTATTTCGTGAATAAAATAAAAATGTAAATAATATATCCCCAAAATTCGATCACAAAATGTTAATAATTGTATATTTACGAATACTTAACCTATTCAGACATTGTGAAGTTGAAATACTCCACAGCCATCGTGATCTAATACAGGCCGTAAGGCAGACCACGTGACTCGCTTAACAGCTGATCGCGAAAGGCGGTCTTTCAACCATATGAATTAGTTGCAGTGCATGAAGAATAACATATATTTCTCTGAAATGCAGTGTAATTGCGTCAGTAAAATTTTAAACAGTGATTGTGAGACACTTGAGACACAATTTACTTGCAATTTAAGGTATAATATTATTTTTGGTGTGAAAATCACGTTGTTGCAGGCAAAGTTCGTATGTGTAATACCTGCCTTTATTTCGATTAAATATTGCGCCCTTATGTGGTTAAGTGAAATTTTGGTCTTATAAACAGTAGGCTAAATATGTGTAATAATATACACGTGAAAGTGAAACATTGACTGGCATGTGAAGTAAGTTGTTATTAGGCCTAAGTGCAGCGTTACCAATGTTACTCTTGTCTAATCCATTATTGCTAGTTTACCGTATTTGTCTTATTAAATTTAAATTATTGCGCCCTTTTTATTTGTGAATAACCTACATTATACGAGTAAATAATACGACGTTTGATAATATACACAATTTGAACTAAAAACGAGCTACATATAGTATATTACGAAAAATTATACCCTATAGTTTTCATTACTGTTACAGTATCTAGAATTGTAATTAGTTGAAATAAAGCACTCATGCTTCATTACGAAATTCTTGCACATTCATTTATGCACGTTTCAAGAATTTTCAGTTGCATCGCACGCATATTTTAATGTGTTGAAGTTATAGGTTATGTTTATTCTATCAGTAATATTCGCAATTATGCATTATAATTAAGCATAACGCTACGTATAACTTATAAATGCAATTTGTCTACACTTCAATTGTATTTATTCGTTTCAGACGGTACTCCAGTCTGAAGTCTGATTAGTTTAATATCTTACTAGGGCTAAACTAGCGCTGAGGTAGTTCCCTTCGTATTCATACATCTTGCATATACAAATTAGTTCGATTCGTTCAGGATTTTAATATGCCTTGCTTATAGGATCAAATGCATCTCCACAAAAAATAAATTCAACTGTTTTCAGTTCAGAAATTACCGGAACTATACCTCAGCGCTACTAAGTAATATAACGTATGTACATTTCATAGGAGGGACTGTGGTGAATTTTCTACCTATAAGTAAGGACGGTAACCGTGTTCTGAAGTTTACCCTAAAAATATATTCTTCTTTATTAAATCTCAAAACAGTTTTCGTTCTCAACTTTAGCCTAAAATGTTGACGCAGATAGGTTATGTTAACATGGTAAATTCTCTTCACATAAAAATAACACAGTTTTATTTATTATTCCTGCCACATTATGCAACACATAAATGGAACTTATGCACATATTACATTGGATAAAAATTTAATTGTATTATTTATTTGTTCCCTACTATACTGGGTTGTAATGAATTGTATTTATCTAATCTACCAGAATAACACACAACTGTACATACACTAATTTCATAGGAGGGACTGTGGTAAATTTCTACCTACAAGTAAGGAAGATAGATGTGCTAAATTAAAATCACAATATAAATAATTCTTCTTTAGTAAATCTCAAAATAGCTTCCATTCCAAACTTAAAATGTTGATGCAACCAGGTTATGTAAACATGTAAAACTCCGTTCACATTAAAATAACACAGTTTTGCAATTATTTCTGCAACATATTATGCAATAAGAAGTGTGAAGGGGTCTTATACACACATTACACTAAATAAAATTGAGCGCCGACACGCTATAAAGTAATATATTTAACTCAGCTCCGTATACTCAAATAGAAAAGCCCGACCCATCGAGTGACGTCACACAACCTGCATTACGGCCTGGTCTAGATCACGATGGCAGTGAATACTCGTAGGTAAATATCGATTACTGCAATAAAGAAATTCGATGTTATTATTCAGTAATGCCAATTGCAAAAAGCGAAATACAGGTTTAACAATGTTAATACATGTACTGCACTTTTCTCTTATTATTATAACAAATACATTTTCATTATCTGCTGAAATCATAATCTAATTTAACAGTAACAGTGGGGACAGCTATATACCAATGCTTATGTATTCACAGCGAGACATGTTGCTACACAGAAAGCCATCTCTGTATAGATAGGCCTAATTATAGTCCCGTTGCTCTAATTTCCGGCAGCCAATCGCGTTGTAGGTCGGCTACATTTAAACGTGTGCGTCTTGTGATTCGCTGATTCATTTCTTAAGGCTCAATAAATACTTAATATAATCGCCCGCCATTTTAGCTCTTCCGTTGGCGTTCGCAGAAAGCACACGAAGACGTTATTTGCCGCTCAATTATTTGCTGAATTACATTGCGTTTGATTTATTATCATAGGAGCTACGACATGATAATGTTTAACGGTGTGGCAAATAGATTCCTCGTATGGTAGCTCGGCATCGTAAGAACAAAAATGGCGAACGATACTACCTACCTAGACTTTATAGAACGTTCACTTTCTAAGACGTAAGCAAAGAGGCGGAGTCACGCCGGAAATAACAGCGTCGCGACTATAAAACACGAATTTTATTACGCCATACGGAAGGCAGTTTGATGAAAGACCTTATTATTACTATGCAAGGTCTTTGGGTTTGATATGCGATGATGTTACATAAATTTAAACATCTGACTTTCTATTAATTGTTTCATTTCATTCACAAAATACAAATTTTATAGGCTACAATTATAGGTTACATTACCTGTGGGAGCAGGACCAATGTCAGCTGTGCCTTGTTTCGACCGTTACTTACAATGAGTGCTACACGAAAGCATTTTTTATAGCTCGACAAACGCATTCTCGCTGTAGTGTGTAACGGAACTAAAGCTGCATCTACACAGTTCAATATTCCAATCGCGTATGCGTGCAATCTGGGAAGAATATTGAAAGAATCAAGTTTAAAAGGTACGTTCAATTAAGATGCATGAAGATTTTGTGTCTACATGGTGCGCCGTTTTGAACGTGGTCTTCACTGCGTAAATATATTAATTAATATTAAATATCAATCTTGCATTCATTGCTTTAAAGTTGAAAGAAAAGTTTAACCGTGTAGTTGCATCTTAATGTATTCATGATCATCAATTTACGGGGAAACAGTTGGCGACAACGACTAAACAAAAGAACGACCATGCGATAAATTGATAGCGATAAATCTACCTGCAAAAATTATCGCAAAGTGTGACTGTGATTGGTTGGAATTCAAAATTTCATTACACTCCATTGGTCGAAAATGGAATGACGTCATATAAACGAAATAGTCTTTATAATTTCCTTGTAGCATAAGTTATAAGGATATTTACCGAGCCGAAGCCTGGCCGTGTTTACATAAAACACGAAAGACGAAAGTGCATAGAACGGGACCGACTACGCTGTTGATAATACAGTAAATCAAAATAAGCTTCATAGTTTTCTTTTAGATTTAACATTATTTCTTGAGGGAGCGAATTTGCAAAGTGGTAAATTGTGTATGATCAAGCACACTCAAAAGTTTCAATTTGGAAGAAAACTTTTGAATACCGGTAATATCAACAACGTGCAGGATTTCATTGAACAATCGCCTATACACAGTTTTCTTATCCTCTCCAGGGATTGCATCCAGCCGTGATCTTTCAGACTGAGTATAATTTTCAGCAGCAAAATCATCCATGCGTTCCCAAATGTTGTTTTTTAAAACAGAATATCAGAGTGTGGGAATATTGCAGCGAATAATATTAGCAGAAAATAAAATCAAAATCCTTCTTGAAGATGAATGCATGGAGCGGAGTAAACTTAAGATGGTTTAGTCATATGACGAGGATGACAGAAGATAGATTTCCGAAGGATGGGTATGAATGGATGGGGAAAAGGAAGAGGGAGAGATCTAAATTGACATGGACACAAGGAATAATTAGAACAATGACAGAAAGAGGATTGGAAGATGGCGCATGGGAGAATAGAGAAGAGTGGAGAAAGGGTATAAAATCTTGAAAATTGGTACAAGAAGATATCCTGATCTAGGACATTTTACAACCCGATAATAAATAATTGTATTATTATTATTATTATTATTATTATTATCATCATCATCATCATCATCCAGAAATGCATATAGAGTGTTAGTTGGGAGACCGGAGGGAAAAAGACCTTTGGTGAGGCCGAGACGTAGATGGGAAGATAATATTAAAATGGATTTGAGGGAGGTGGGATATGATGATAGAGAATGGATTAATCTTGCTCAGGATAGGGACTGATGGCGGGCTTATGTGAGGGCGGCAATGAACCTTCGGGTTCCTTAGAAGCCATTTGTAAGTAAGTATTATTATTATTATTATTATTATTATTATTATTATTATTATTATTATTATTATTATTATTATTATTTAAACCCGTCTCTACCCGCATCCAATTGGACCAGAATAAATATATTTATTTTATGGACGGGTTTCCTCTATTACACTATACTCACTAGTACAATAATGTAGGAATCTGTGATGCACTGAACTACATGACATATCCTCAACGTGTGTACAAACATAACAATCATAACATAAAAAGTGGCAGGTTATTCATGGAATCCCTATAATTGCGTGAAACGTTTATGCTCTTCATGATTGTTATTGTGAGCATGGTTGGAATTGTAAGGATGTTTGGCATTTGAAATAAAAGTTTGATATTTCTTTTCATTTCTATCTTCATACACCCACATTAAATTTAACAAGGCGGAGCCTTCTCGTTGACTACTTCATAATCGCTTCCTCATTCCATGAGGCCTAGTCTGCAGACAACAATGCAATTGATAGTCGAAACGATTCACACATCAATATGACGCCAATGAGTTGTTTGAAATTGTAATGAATAATAATAGTAATAATAATAATAATAATAATAATAATGATGTCATTATAGAGAATTGGATTTATTTAGGAATTAATATTAATATTAATTGGTGCAAGAAGATGTCCTGATCTAGGACATTTTACAACCTGATAATAAATAATAATTGTATTATTATTATTATTATTATTATTATTATTATTATTATTATTATTATTATTATTATTATTTTTATTTATTTTTTTTATTTAAAAACTGGGACTTGAGGTACAGATTTTGCTGGGTGAATTATATCTGAGGATAAATTAACTTAATCTTAAATACAATAGTATGCATTTCCACACAGTTTGTACGATTGTAGCTCTGAAATTGATATCGAAGTCCATCTGACAGTTGCAGGTGTTCAGTGACCTTTCCACAGATATGATTATTAGTTACTGTTATTTTTCATTGATCGCAGCGTTACAAATCGCTAGATCTAAAATGGGAATTTTACAAACTGTATGACATGTTTGTACGAATGTAGCTGCGAAATTGATATCAAAGTTCATTGGACAATTGCAGGTGTTCAGTGACCTTTCCAACAGATATAATTGTTACTATTGTATCCATCGATTGCAGCGTTACAAATCGCTGAATTCTAGACCTAAAATTGGAATTTTGCAAACTGTATAATATGTTTGTACTGTACGATTGTAGCTGTGAAATTGATATCAAAGTCTATTGGACAGTTACAAGTGTTCAGTGACCTTTCCACAGATATGATAATTACCAGGGAAAGGATTTATATGTAAATACATATTTACTTATAAAGCTAATATAATTTATATTTTGCATTATCTTTATGTTTCACAATGTGTAGGGTTGAAAAATCCTACTTTTATTTTCCATATTTTTCCATATTTTAGAGTTTAGTACATATTTTCGTTAATTTCCATATATTTTCCATATTTCATATAAAACAGTCCATATTATATTAGGTTTAACAATAAAACAAAACAAAATTCCATTAACTTTTAAAAATACATTTCAACAATAGAGATTTAAACACATGTTCAGTAATCCCTTTAACATCAGAGTTATTTGAAAATTAGCAGTCCTATCAACAATGGGAAAGTAAGTTACAAAACTGTATTAATTTAATTTAAAATTTTTAACAGACTTCAGTTGTGCAGCTCAACAGTTAAATGCCAGTCAGAGTACACATAGGTTCAGTTTTGTAAATCATACTATAAAGACGGTAAATATGCCAAAAGTACGTCATTCAGTCAATTTAAAATCAAAACTAACAAGTTACATTTCAGAATTTAAAGAAGATGGTTTATCAACTGACAATAAAATATTATTTTGTAATTTGTGTCAGTGTGCAGTATCATCTACACAAAAGTTCCTGGTGCAACAACACATTACAACTAGTAAACATCAGGCCAACAAACAACTAAATTCCAAGCAGAGACAATTGTTTTTAACACAACCAACAACATCGAATGTAAGATCTGAGTTTAACATCGACCTGTGCCGTTCTCTCATCTCTGCTGATATTCCTCTCTACAAACTAAAGAATAAGGTCTTCAGGGAATTCCTTGAAAAATATACTCAACATACAATCCCGGATGAGTCAACACTTAGGAAGACGTATGCTCCATCCATCTACGATGAGACAATACAGAAGATAAGAGATGAAATTAAAGATAGTTCAATTTGGGTTTCCATTGATGAGACTCCCGACAAAGAAGGTAGACTTGTTGGTAATGTAGTTATCGGTTTGTTAAGTGAACAATATTCTGAACGAATTCTTTTACATTGTGATGTTCTAGAAAAGTGCAATAACAAAACTATAGTTAAACTGTTCAACGAAGCTATGGGTATCCTGTGGCCAAAGGGTATTATGTACGATAATGTGTTATTCTTTATTAGCGATGCTGCCCCTTATATGGTCAAAGCTGGACAAGCATTATCTGTTGTATATCCTAAATTGACTCATTTTACTTGTGTGGCGCATGCATTTCATCGTGTGGCAGAAGTGGTCAGAGACAATTTCCCTAAAGTAGATTTGTTGATTTCATCAGTGAAAAAAGTATTTCTCAAAGCTCCCAGTAGAGTTAACGTGTTGAAAGAAATGTACCCTGAAATTCCATTGCCACCAAAGCCAATTTTAACTAGATGGGGTACATGGCTAGAAGCAGTTGAATATTATGCCGAACATATAGACTCTATTAACAATGTTCTCCTTGCATTGGACTCTGAAGATGCAGTCTCAATTGATACTGCGAAAACAGTTACCTGTGACATAAGTGTGAAGAATGACTTAGCTCACATTCAGCATACATTTTCATGCATCATAAAAACGCTCAAAAGTCTCCAAAATAGGCACCTTTCACTATCTGAAAGTTTTGAAATTATAAATAGTACTGTGGAACAACTGAATCGTGGTAGAGGTAAAGTTGCAGATGCAGTAAGAGCTAAGGTGGACACTGTACTTTCAAAAAACCCTGGATATGAAGAACTACAAAAGGTTGTTGCTGTGATGAGTGGTGAATCAACAGTGAAGATTAACTTGGACTTATCCCCAGCAGACATTGTGAAATTGAATTATGTACCAGTTACTTCTTGTGACGTCGAACGCTCTTTTAGTCAGTATAAATCTATCCTCAGAGACAATAGAAGAAGATTCACTTTTCAGCACTTGAAAGAAATGTTTGTAACCTATTGTTATGGTAACAGACAATAAAAATTGTGTTTTGTTGAAACTACATTGGAAGATAAGGTACGTCCATTATATTTTTTGTTTAGTTTGATTAAAATGTACCAATATTTAACGTACATAGTCATTTTTTTATAATTTTAAGTCCATATTTAATTCCATATTTTGGTAAAAATCCATATTTAATTCCATATTTTGGTAAAAATAACTACATATATATTTACATATTTCATATATTTTTAGTCCATATAAATCCGTTCCCTGATAATTACTATTGTTTTAATTGATTGCAAGGTTACAAATCGCTAATTTGTAGGTCTAAAATTGGAATGTTACGAACTTCGAATAGCGTTTATTAATTGTGTACAGAAGCGTTCATTAGCATTCCCGGTCGAAGTCTATATCGACTTTTATCGTCTTACAAGGACTTCGCTCGGGAAACAAAAGACATGCCGACAGAAGGCATTGTAAACCCTACTATTGTTCTGTAATCATAATAGCGTTCAGCTTGTTTGTCTAGGCTTTGAATAAACTATCTAAATTCAGAATAAATGTGAGAAAAAAATATCATGTTTTATATATCTGATGTGACGCGTGGACACACCGTAGCAATGTGGGAAGCAGAACGTCTTTCTATAAATCAGATAGTAAATGCCATCCATAGAGATGTGAGGACTATACATCGATTGTAGCAATGAAAACATCCATGGATAAAGAAGTCCGTGGTATAGCATGATTAAATGTAGGAAGTGTGCTATTTTAGTGTTTTGTTCTTGTTAATGTTATAAAATATAAGTGTATGAATAATTTAAAATCAATTAAAATAAAATACCGTAATGAAGTAAAATATCCTATGAATCGTATTCAGATAATTTATAACTTAAGTAAAAACTCCAACTTCTTTTAATAAAATTATAAATAATCCCTTTTTATGTAATTGAGGATGTAGCTGCAATAAGGGCCCATGCTCCAAAATGCTGTTCTGAGATATACAGGGTGATTCACGAGGAAAGGTAAAAAATTTAGGATACGATATCTTAGGTCATTTTGAGTGAAAAAGTTCATATGAACATAGGTCCGTTTTCGAACGATGGCGGAGCTAGATGCATTTTTTTGGTAAAACGTCTCGCCCCAATGTGAATCAGACGTTACCATATGCTGCTGACGTGAGACAAGGTCAAGGTCGCAATGAATGACGTAACATTGGAATCTGCATTGTGAGCGATATAGATAAGAGAAGAGAAACAAACCGGGCGGTGGGACATTACAAATGTCACAACAAATACGCTATCACGTATCACTTCACAGCAGTTCAGTCAGCTACCTACAGTACAGTAGTTATACAGGTACAGTTATCGGAAGTGTTAAGTTGTGTTTTTCAAGATGCCTTATAAATTTTCGACTACAGAATACGCCGATATTGTGTATGTTTATGGTTTGTGCGATGGAAGTTCCTTGCGTGCCGTCGCTGAATATGAACGACGTTTTCCGAGCAGAAGGGTACCATATCGAAGAGTATTTACTGTCTATGGGTTTGGATGAAAGACTTGGTATAGCAAAGGAACGGGGAAACGAGAGAGGCGCTAATCGACAGTATTTTGGATGCGGCATAAAGACAGCTACGTGCAACTCTCCCGGAGCGCGATTCACGCCCGAGCGCAACAGTGCATTGAAGCAGAAGGAGGTACCTTTGAAAATGTGCGAAAACATCGACCCCGACTTCTAGAATATTAGGTATGTATGCATATGTGAATATAAACTTTAAATTTGTCCGTAATCAGTCTCTAAATACGAGTTAGTACAATGGAATCTCAGAGGTTTTTGTGAAATAAAAGAGCCATATCTTCGTAACCTTTCGAAAACGGACCTATATATTCATATGAACTTTTTTACTCAGAATGACTTGAGAATTCACATCCTAAATTTTTTACCTTTCCTCGTGAATCACCCTGTATAGTTGAAATTTTCAAAAACAGTGCAGGGCTTATGAAACATATTAAAGTAAACAGGTTTATCAGCATTACTGTTCAACATTTCTCAACGAAACTTTGTGGGTATAGCAAAGAAACTACGGAGAATCGATTTATGCATTCTCCGGAAAAAGGGCCTATGGGGCTTTGGGCCCTTATTGCAGCTACATCCTCAATTCAGAAAATTAACGGAAGAAGAAGTTGAAAATAAAGTACGTACGACACAAATAGTAATCTCATATGTAGCGCGATAAAGAAACTTTATTTTGAAAGTAGTAACATAGGCTATAATAACGAGAAGGCCTATCTTTCACCCTTATTACAAAGATTTCATAATATGCGGGAAATATTATTATTCAAGATAGGTTCATATCGTAGCAACTGCATGCACGTCGCACATTTTGTACGTACATTTGCAGAAAATTTGTGTGTCTTTCTTGTGCCGTAGCTATCTCTAGCCTTCGTTGTACAGTCAGTCAATCAGCGCCATTATCAGCAGCTACATCCGACATACATTATTAGCATGTTGTCTGTTACATCATAAAGGTTACTTGAAATGTCTGACGTGTAACATTGCTATGATAGATGCTTTAACAATAGGTGCAATTATCATGTAATACCTTCCCGTTATTTCATCGTGTTTCATGGCATTTTTATTTCTGTAGCTTTCACTTCATCTTACAAGTTAGGCAATGTTTTGCGTCTATTTCCACATAGAATCTACCTTTATTGTATTATTTATTTATTTATTTATTTTATAGATTTATTTTTACTGGCAGAGTTAAGGCCATAATATCCTATAATGTATATAGACCTATTTATGTTCTTGCCGTTAATTTTCCGTTCGTCTTTTTTCTTTTGAAAAACGTATGTTCTCGGAATTAGTAACGGACTTAATATTAATAATACTCGGAGTGATAAATAAAAAACCACTGTTACTAGTACAACAGCTCTGTTTACGTTCACGCGCCCTGCCCTATCTTACGTTGGGTCAATGCAAGGGGCATGAAACAGTCAGGAGACTATAGTCGCGACGCTGTTATTCCCGGCGTGACTCCTCCTCTTTGCTTACGTCTTAGGAAGTGAAGGCTCTATAAAGTCTAGGTAGGTAGTATCGTTCGCCATTTTTGTTCTTTCGTTGCCGAGCTACCAGACGAGGAATCTATTTGCCACACCGTTAAACATTATCATGTCGTAGCTCCTATGATAATAAATCAAATGCACTGTAATTCAGCAAATAATTGAGCGGCAAATAACGTCTCCGTGTGCTTTCTGCGAACGCAAACGAAAGAGCCAAAATGGCGGGCGATTATATTAAGTATTTATCGAGCCTTAAGAAATGTATTTATTTATTATTTTGCTAATAATTGTAACATTATAATATATACACAAAATCTTTAGCTCGCCCCTGAAAGAGTAGAACTCGTGCTCAGGGGCGGATTCCTGAATTGAAATTAATAATTATACAATACAATTTGTCTTATGTCTACTATGCAATTATAGTATATAAATTTAAATTTACAATTTTTCAATTTTTATAAAATCAATACATAACTCTTTAAATTTAATACTAGAACTATTAGAATTGACAAGATTAGGATATTTAAATACACTCAGGGACAAAAGAACCGGACACTTTAATATTTGCTGGTATTTTGCAAAACATTATCTTCTCATACAATATTATGGTAGCCATCTGTTGTTATGGAGACGTGTATACATTGTTGATTGTTTTTTGTTTTATAAAAAAGCCATTACAACCAAATATTCCAATTTTGCTTTCGGAGTCTCAGCTATAACAATTTTGTCTCAACCATTTTGTACTTCATTATCGTTATCATTCGTTATTTCTTTATTTTTACATTTTCTGTGTTTAAGTGGGGTTGTAACATTTGTCTTAAACCAAGATGCGACCTGAAGATGTGGCTCGAGCTGTAGCCCTTTACGATGATGGACGCAGTGTACGTTACATTGCAAATGTTATGAATATGGCTAGAAGCACAACCCATGATGCCATAAAACAGTATAGAGAGACCCTAGAATATACCAGAAGACCAGGTTTGGGTCGTCCAAGAGCTACAAATCCAAATGAAGACAGGTATATGGTGTTGAGAGTTCTTAGGGAGCGCAACCTGCCAGCTACTAGTGTAGCCCAGCAATTTGTTAACATGCATTTTTTTTTATTTATTTATTGAACAACATGCTCCATTACATAGTAATACTACATGTTTTAGATTTTCAGTTTCCTACGATAAATATACATTTGGATACATTAATATTACCTAAGGAAGATAGAGAATTAATACAAATACATATAATGGCTTAACCTAATTAAAAAGAAAAGAAAGTATATATACATGATTGGAATATATTGCAATTGTGAGTATTTTGAACAAATTGGTAATATTATAAAAGTTGAATGATAAATATGTGTAACCTAGCAATAAATGGATTCCTACAATTGTTCAAAATCTATTGAATTGATGAAGGTAATGAATGGTTGGAGATGAAATTTTATAAGCTGATATTTGTTAGGTGGCCAACTTGCTGTCTTCGAGATGCTGTTTCTTAGAATTCCCCTTTGTTTTCTTAATATTGTGCAGTCATACAGCAAGTGATCTGTAGTCTGACCTCCACTATTACACGGACATGTTGCACTCTCCAGTAACTTGAATCGATGGAGGTAGGCTCTATTCATCCCGTGTCCTGTCACCATTGACGTGAAGATGCCTGTAATATTTAATTCCATCTTAAGCCGCTCTTTTACATTAGGGAAATAGGATTTTGTTATCGCTGCCTTTGTGGTGTCGTCCCATTCTTTTTGCCATTTTAGTTTTCCTTCTTCTTCTATTTCACTTTGAATTATACTTTTCGGAATTTTGTCATAACATACTGTTGCATCCTTGTTTCGTGCCGCTGCCTTCGCTAGTCGATCCGCAAGTTCATTACCGTATGTTCCGACGTGGGCTTTGATCCAGAAGAATTCTATCGTCCAGTTTACTTTCTCCAAAATTAAGACTTTCTTCCTGATTTCTTCTATAAGATATTTGTATGGACGCCCAATTTCGGCCAAAACAGTTAGAAGGAGGTTGAAAGCAAGTGGACTGATATCAAGTAGACCTGCAACTGGTCCCAGACTTCTCGGGATGCATCGAGTTGAACGACTGCGTTTTGCAAATGATCACAGGGACTGGAGAAATGGACAGTGGAGCTGTGTTCTATTCACCCATGAGTCCCGTTTCAATCTGTGCTCACCTGATGGACGTGAAAGAGTTTGGAGAAGGAGGGGAGAACGATTTTCACAGTGTTGCATTTCCGAAAATGTGCCGTATGGAGGTGGTGGAGTGATGGTTTGGGCAGGAGTGTGTACGGATGCTCGTACAGAGTTGGTTTTTGTTGAAAATGGATGACTAACAGCTGATAGGTATATAAATGAATGTTTGGCTGATCATGTTCTGCCATTTGGCCAATTTGTAGGCGATGATTTTGTTTCAATGCATGATAATGCACGGCCGCATATTGCCCATGCGGTCGGAGATTATCTGCAAGAAGTGGGAATCCATGTTCTTCCATGGCCAGCAAGGAGTCCAGACATGAACCCAATTGAACACGTGTGGGACATGCTGGGACGGCTTGTTAAGAATAGACGACCGAGACCAGAATCGTTACAAGAGTTGAGGCGAGCACTTGGCGAAGAATGGGAACTTATTCCTCAAGAAGACATTGCTAACCAAATTGAGAGCATGCCAAGACGTATGGATGCAGTTATTCAAGCCAGAGGGGGTAATACCCGTTACTAAAAAGAGTTTTTAATGTTTAAGGCACCATAAAATGAAAAGCAGTTAGACCAAACGATGCCATAGTTATACTCCTTTTGTAATTTTTTGTAAATTTTCTCATCAGAGATTTTTTTTTTTCAAATGTTGTCGTATAAGGTGCTAAATGAAACATTATTTTGTTTAAATGGGTTTTGTTTCATTTTGAAATAATTGGCAACAAAATACAAGCAAATATAGAAGTGTCCGGTTTTTTTTTTGTCCCTGAGTGTATAAATTTGTTATATATTCTTGGGCCTAAATTACTACTATGATTAAATACTGTAACAGTGTTGCATTTTGGTTGAAACAATCTTAAAGGATTCATACCTTTTCTTTCATAACTATGAGAATACAATTCAAAATGATTTAGATTTTTATGTATGAATTTTATTAATACAATATAATACGTTTAAATGTAAAAGACCTTCAACGCGATTGAGTGCCGGAAATTAGAGCGACGGGACTATAGTAACCACTCCCTCCGTATTCGTTCGCGCGTTGGGAACACGAGTTTGACAGGCGTGCTGTATAAGAATTCTGTGAATGCACACAAGGAAGAAAAAAGGTTACCGAACTGTACTGCTATTGCTTTGCAGTGATATAATTTAAAAAAACGATTTGGTTGGATCTGCGAACTAGTCAACGAGTCAAGGTGATTAGCGCCTGTCTGTCCTCTGCTACCAGCAAATGTCAGTAGACTACATTCTTTTGACAGTCTGCAGCAGCCGTCTTCACCATCGTTCGTCAGATGTTTCATAACGATTGTCGAATTCGCGACTGTCAATTTTCTGTTTACGAAAGAACTCCTTCATCAACACTGATAAATAATTGACGATCGTCAATTTGACGAATCTTTTCATCAAGTACGAGAATGAATTAATGAATGTTTAGGAAGGCCGTGTATTTTAGTATTTTAATAGAAGCAAATATTATGATTCAGAAGTGTCCTGTTGGGGGCTTAAATCTCACGATGGAAGTTGTATCCTCATAGAAGTTCCTTAGTTTGCCGCATTGGGTCGGAGTGTGGTAACTGTGTTACAATGGGAATGATGGGAAGGAATCGGTTGTGTTGCCAATCTGACTGTTTTAAACAGACATTATGAATATCCATTAGACAGGATTTGTCACTTTTATAACATGTTATTATTTGTTAAGCCAAAAATCGTTATGTATAGTGTGCATATTGTGGTAATTTATACTGATGAACCATTACGCTCCTTTGGGGGTTTGATAGGAAAAATACTAATAATAATATTGTTTGTATGATAAGTAGAACCTGGTTATCTCAACACAAAAAACTAGTTTTCTGTATCATAGGAGCAGAGAATCCACGAAAAAAAAAAGTAATAAATAGTGGAGGTATAAAGCAAATTATTTTTATGCTCGACCATGCCGAAATGTAGTAATTATATACCTGGTAGCAGCCCTTTAATGGACCTCATTAAAGTACACCTATTCATTAAAGTTCAGGTGTTCCACCAATCAGAAAATACCATTATAGCAATATGAAAGCGCAAGTATCGATTATTCTCGGATATTCTGTGTAATTTAAGTGGTTGCGATTTGCAGTTCTCAGTTGATTAGATGTGTCGCGCTCCTGTTTCAAACATTTGTCCACTTATTGCTCATGAGAGAAAACACCATCTCTCTCTCTCTGTCTGCCAGCATTACTACCCGGTAAGCTTAGAACAAAATTCACCAGTTTTTCCAAATTTACAATATTAACATTTTATATTGTAACCTGATCAGCACTGAAATCCATTTCTGCCAAGCATTTACCTTCTATAGAGACTGCACATTTTATTGCATCTCTAGAACAACAAAATTCATCATGTAAATCATCATTCACGGCAAAATTAAATGTTCGAAATAAAGCTTCTACAATATGAAAAAAATAAGGAAGGAAAATGCTGGAAGAGAAGAAAAATACGGGAGCCGTGAGACTATTGAAAATTATTGCCAAATACGGGAGATCCCGGGAAATTCGGGAGATTTGGCAACGCTACATAAAGCCCACCGACATAGAAAAGAAGTTATTAAAATTCCGAAGACTTTAGGAACGATGAAAAAAAACTATAATAAGAAAGACGAAACCTGACATAACTTAAAAGTTTTATAAATCTGTGGCCATTGCTCACAGCAACACAAAAGAGAAGGAAATGTAACTTCACTGACATGCAAAAATCATCGCTTTCAATTATTTTATCTCATTTGATGTATCGGATGTATTACATTATAACAGCAACTTTTACTAATCTTTTTAGCGAAATAATACTCCCTTGACTGTACGTATAACTTAATTGTTACATGACGGAATTGGGGTTATTTAGCCACATATGGGCCTACAATGAAACAATACGCAAAACCCTTGAAAAATAAATTTACTCTATATCTTCAAGGCAAGGAAATCTTAAAAATTATACACTATTTGCAATTCTAAAAGTGTGATCGTGAAAAAAAATTGTATGCATTACAGATGTGTTAAGTGCGTAATAGAAACTCTGAAATAGGAAAGACGAGACGAGACCGCCATTGTATCGCAATATAGCCATTTTGTGTCCGCAGAGTGATAAAGCAGGTAAATTTTCATGTAAGACTTCAGAATGAAATCACTTTCTGATTTTTTTATTTCGTGGTCATAGAATTAGTATACAATAACAGTAACACTCGTGTTACATCACACCATCCACACCACGCTCACGTGAACGGCCAATTTGTATTTGACAGGATTAGATAACAACTGATAAATTGATAACAGTACTCATTGACCGACAATGACAGTTACAGACGAGATTTCGTTTTTATCGCACATCCGTAGTTGGAAACGTTTATAAACATCACAAAAGTTAAATGTTAAATATTTTAATGAACAAGTTAATGAACATGAGTTTTATTGCTAACTGGACCGCCATTAGGGATGTGCGAAGTGTGACCAAGGGTCATAGCGCCTCGCTATTTTATTTAAGAAATTAATAGATTAATATACACAGCAATTAAAAAGTTCATGCAGAAATTTTGCAGATTTTTTTTTGTCAGACATGTGGTCGGACTTTTTAAGATCCAGTTGAACATGGGATAAGCACATCGAATACATATGCACAAAGCTATCAAGAGTTTTATATTTGTTAAAGAAATGAACGACTTGCGTTTCTCAAAATTATTTAAGATGTGCCTACTTTTCTTTCTTTCAGTCGTTAATCCGATATGCCCTAATTTTCTGGGGAAATGGAACCAAAATTGGAAGCGTCTTGATTTTACAAAAGAAAGCCATTAGAATTTTATGTAAATCAAACTATCTGGAACATTGTTGACCACTTTTCAGACAATCACGGATTTTAACAATCATAAATTTGTATAGGCCTATATATATATATATATATATATATATATATATATATATATATGATCTAGTACTTTACACTCGACAAAATATCGACAATTACTCATTAGTGGCCAATATACATGATCATGAAATTAGAAATAGTGAACAAATTAATATTCCATATTGTAGATTACACAAGAGCAACACAAACTTTTTAATTATGGGGATGAAATTATATAATAAGCTCCCCAGTCAATATTATAAATTACCAATCAATAGCTTCAAAACTAGATTTTACAATTGGTTATTAAATAATCCTTTTTATTCTGTTGCTGAGTTTTTCAACACAAATTTGTATGAAATTGTATTTTAATAAATAAGTTTAATTGCAATTTAGTTAGTTTTCTTTAATTTAAAAGGTTCAAATTATTTCATGTTTTCATTGTATTATTTAAATTTTACTGTTTTCTTTTATTAGTGTTTTAAAAATGTATTTATATGTTTTTCAATGTATTGTGACGAAGCCTGAAACTGTATGTCTAATGGCCAAATAAATTGAATTGAATTGAATTGCGTCATTAGCCCGCTAGGTAGGGTTTCCAGAATGCAGGGTTCCATACGTACGATTCTAATCGTACGCATACGAATACAGTGAAACCTCTCCTTACGGACACTCCTCATATACGGGCAGATTTTTATGTCCTAACAAATAATATAGAAATAATGATAAATTTAACTCTCGTTTACGGACACTCTCAGACACGGACACGGACAGCTGTTTCACAGTCCTAAAGCTTGCTTTACCTCCTGACTGCGGACAGAACTTGGATTTCAAGACCTAATGCGTTACAAAAATGGAAAATTTAGTTTTGAGAACTGTACAGAAATCCCTTAACATGAAAGAAGACAATAAGTGTCTCGCAGGCTACCACTAGCCCAGCCGGCTACCCCTTGTTAGCTGGAAGCGGGCGGATAAACACAGTCATAAAATTTAACCTGTCTGATGGTCAAAGGTTCCCGCGATCGTGAAATTGTATTCGACACATGATAGGATTAGTAGGATTATTCTCTTCACTTCAATCAGTTGTTCTGTTTCGAGAGACATGGCACCTGGACGTAAAGGTTAAGTTGAAAACTGTAAATTACAGTACTGCATAACTGTGGACCTAGAATAAAACTGCATGGCACAGTACTGTATTTTCTTTTTCGGCCTTATCTACTGTAGTTCAAAGCTGCAAAGAATTTACTGTAGTACAGTAGACTGTATTTAGAATTAAACTACAGTAATACATTTCGTTTAAAGCGTGAAGGGATACATAATGCTTATTATAAATTTACTGTTACATTGGGGAGCCTCCCTCCCAATAAAGGACACCTCCAAGATGCGGACAGATTGTTACGTCCCTTTGATGTCCGTAAATGAGAGGTTTCACCGTATTGTGACTAATTGTACGACCGAACTCTATGTCGTACGGAATTTTGTACGACTATTTTAATGAAGGAACAAAATTATTTTGGAACTTATGTTGGTCTACAATTAAAATAAAATTAACGGTTAATTCGTCACTTTTTAGGCAACTTGTCTTCATTCAGTATGTCGTTGGCTGGTATGGAAAAAACAAGCTTTAAAGGAATAAAAGATGTTTTCAAAATCGATATGCTGGCTACGCTTGATATGCAAGTCATAATTTCTCTTCTTCAGCATTAGGTTTCACGTACTTCGCGGTTATGTGAATACGAGTTCAGAGATTGTTGACTTTCTTATACATATATTCGACAAAAGAAGTATTTTAACAATGAAATAGTACTACAGAAGGATTAAGAAGTCTAAATGCGCCGAAATTATAGCGCTGCCGGATTTGAGTCGACTGCAGGAGGATTAATCTGATGTAATTATCAGCCAACGCTTTGATTGATATTAAATATCTGACGTCGCGCTGGCCAAAGATAAAGTTTCTGCTGACTTTCAATATAATGATGTTGTTTCTGAACAAGCGTCATCGTGCATGCTTTACGGAGTTGGCAGTGTTGATGGAGATGGTGAATGTGAACGATAAATAGTAATATTCTTGACTGGATGAAAAAATGGATGCTGTTTTGTTTGAATGTTGAATGGCATTGTGGTTGTGAACAATAATTAGTAACTTAATATTTTTAATTTGAATTAAAATTTACTAGCAGAATTATAAAGAGGCCTGTGAACCACTTTTTTAGTGTTATGTTTTCAAATTTCAAATTTATTTATTTAATACACAAGGTTTACACTACATTAGGCATTGCAGCCCGAAAGAGCAGAAGCTCGTGCTCGGGCGCAGTTCAGTCTACTTATATAAAACTGAAGAGTGTTCATTCAGCACAATAATAATAATAATAATAATAATAATAATAATAATAATAATAATAATAATAATAATAATAATAATAATATATAGTAAAATACAGACCATGTAATGACATATACAAATATAGAAAATACAAAGTACACGAGTAATCTAAACTACTAAACTAGATTACTACTCATATAAATATATTATATAAATTATATTTATATAATCTACTCATATAGCTTAAAAATACGAAACAATTAAATAATTAATTTAATTTGTTTCGTAAATGTGTGCTTAGTTCAGGGTAAGCTCTCTGGGTCCAAAAGTTCCGCTGTGTTTTAATCCAGCAGTTGTGTTGCATTTGCGGGTGTTTAGAAAGAAACTGTAGTTTTTGTCTCGTATGGTATTCGTGAGGATCAAATTTAAATTTATTGTGGTTTTTATGGAAGTAAATCAGCAATGTTTGTTTATAAATTTGTTCTAGGTTTGATACACCAAATTCCTGAAAAATTAATTTCGTTGGATAATCAAAAGTTTATACAGATAAATTTTGATAATTCTTTTTTTGGTGCAAATTTAAAGGATGGAAAGTCGATTTTGCCATTCCTCCCCAACCTAGAATACCATACTGAATTATTGATTGAAACAGAGCTAAGTACACAGCACGCAGAACATAAACAGGTAAATAAGAGCGTAGAATGGAACATTTGTGGATTGTTTTACGCAATCTGTTACACAGGAAGGAGATATGCTTGTCCCATTTTAAATGTTGGTCAATAATAATGCCTAAATATTTAACTTGTGAGGTCATACTCAAAGCGTTACATGAGCAAGTAGGTAGGTCACAATCGTGTGAAACATGTTTGTATGCACTATCTATAAAAATAGTAAGGTGAGAAATGTACGACAATTTTATGATGAAGTTCGACATTTTTCATAAGTTGGTATGACGGTTGTGTTTTGTTTATCTAGCAACTCTGCCAGAATTCAAATAAAGGACAGTTTCAACGTTTAACTCGACGAAAATATGAAGAACTTACAAGAGAGAGAGAGAAATAAATCTGTGAGTGCCATTTCAGAACATAATACTAACACGTTAAAGCACAATATAAGAAAAAAAAACTTAGTTTTACACCATTGAAACTATTATCATATATTGCTAGCCGTTAGTTTTTTGTTTTAATAACATTTAGAAAGAACATTATTACACATATTGAGAGGAAGTGCGAGTAATTGCAAAGGTTGTGTAGCCTATATACAAACTAGTAAATGATGCTCAATTTTCCTAAATGCAACACATCCTCTACGTTTCATGAGGAGGAGAATCATTCATTTTGGTTTTAAATACTACTTTTCGCGCCTCTTCACACATTTTTTACTTGGTTATTTAACGACGCTGTATCAACTATTGGATTATTTAGCGTCGATGAGATCGGTGATAGCGAGATGGTATTTGACGAGATGAGGCCGAGGATTCGCCATAGATTACCTGACATTCGTCTTATGGTTGAGGAAAGCCTCGGAAGAAAACCCAAGCTGGTAATCAGCCCAAATGGGGATCGAACCCCTGGTAACATATAACAGATTGATCAGCCTAATGGACCTTCAAAAAACAACTTTCATCAATTTCGTTATGCTGCCATCTAGCGACTGCAAAACAAGTCATATAACCTGATGGAATTAGCTATATTGAGTAATAGCTTGCAGCAGTACTTCCATCTAGCGGTCGTTACCAAAAAATTCATTTTCGACAGTGGCGGTTCTGGTGGTTGTTCTCTTTTATATGTTAGCACTAGCCGTACCCGTGCGCTCCGCTGCACCCGTTAGAAATAAATATAAAGTAATTATATAATTAATATAGGACGTTTGATCCAGGGAACATTCGTGTTTGATAGAAGGATAAATCGTTTAATATGTTACTTAATTTAAATTGCATCCAAATAATTAAAATGCTATCATTTTCGTCCAGAGACACTCATTTGGTGCAATGACAATTCCTTTAACATGTTTCTTAATTTTTATTACATGCAACCATAGTTTAATGAAGATTGACATCATTTAGATTTAATGTGTAAATTTTATTTTACTTGTTATAGGTTTCCATTGAATTATGGTAATAACTTAATTTTAACCCTTGTTTTCTACGTATTCAGTAAATGGCGCTTAGCCCACTATGGTTCTGAACCCTTCAAATAACTTAAATTATATTATATAATATTACATATTATATTATATTATATTATATTATATTATATTATATTATATTATATTATATTATATTATATTATATATTATATTATATCAGAAGTTACTGTAATAATATTATAGCATTATGTCCATCTAGAGAAACTACACTTTCCAATGGTGAAATAATAATTAATTATACAAATCGGTTAATTTAGCTTCCGATATTACTTCATACAAACACAGAAACATTCTCTGTAGGCTATCTTTCATAGCTTTCGATTGTTGCTGTCCCAAGGCCCCTTATAGACGAAGTCATTTGTTTTTTAATTCATTACACGGCCTTAGATGGCAGTTATTTTAATTTTAAAACTCATTTATCTCATTAAATATCAGTCCTATCAAATTTTTTCAAGGAATAAAACTTATCGCAAATTATGTTTAAAGAAACTTTTGTTATGTAACATTTTTCACAAAAACCAATAATAAACGAGATATTTCGATTTATTTAATTCAGGCCCCCTTATAACCCCCCTTTTAAAAAATGT
Organism: Periplaneta americana; assembly: GCF_040183065.1. NCBI lineage: Eukaryota > Metazoa > Arthropoda > Insecta > Blattodea > Blattidae > Periplaneta > Periplaneta americana. The sequence continues at coordinate 392,437 of NC_091124.1, read as the reverse complement.
ATTTTGAATGCCATATAACCTAAAATCTAAGTTACAACGAACTTAATTTATATTCCAATTTTCATCGAAATCCGTTCAGCCATTATAGCGTGAAAAGGTAACAAACATCCAGACAGACATACAAACAAAAATTTCAAAAAAGCGATTTTCGGTTTCAGGGTGGTTAATTATATATGTTAGGACCAATTATTTTTGGAAAATCGAAAATTACCAGAAAAATTTCGGCTACAGATTTATTATTAGTATAGACTTTATAACATGAGAATGACCAACCTGGTATACAGCATGAGCCGTAAGTAATGTCATTAATTGAAGAGGTCATTCTTTGAAGAATTTCAAACCAACAAGCTGAATACAATTTTACTCGTTTTTGCTTTCTTTCCGAGATAAAAATGGTTTATATGAAACATTTCATAGCGTCTTTTAGGAAAGCCATTGATTTAATTTCCAATATGCCAGTCAGTTTAAGAGAGCAGTGTATTATGACAATAAATGATTGAAAGAATTTTAGTTTTGTCCTTTAAATATGCAGAAATTTGATCCGAACAAATATGTAAGGTAACATTGTAAAATTCTCTTTCAGAGCGAAAAGTTACATTTGTTCGAATGAAATTTCTACCCATTTAAAGTACAAAACTAAAATTCTTTCAGTCATTTATCATCATAATACGCTGCTCTCTTAAACTGACTGAGCATATTGGGAATTCAATCAATGGCTTTCCTAAAACACGCTATGAAATGTTTCATATAAAACAATTTTTATCTCGGAAAGAAAGCAAAAACGAGCAAAATTGTATTAAACCTTTTTCTTTGAAATATCTCAAAGAATAGCCCCCTTCAATTAATGACATTATTTTCGGTTCACTCTGTGTATGTGATCAGAGATCGAACACATGTCCGAGCGCAACTCCGTAGTATCAGCAGGCAAGTGCGCTACCGCCTGAGCTACGCCAGTGGCTGTCTCTTCACACACACACACACACACACACACACACACACACACACACACACACACAGTCCAACAAGTATTGCTTGGGAACATACATTACAGAGGAAGGTAAGTTTTAAATGTATTTGTTTACTGTTTAAATTTATTTGTTTATTGTCGCGTTTCTAAAGACATTGCTGTTGATAAAGAACAGTGACTGTTTCTTATCATAATTATTGTACACGATATCCACTACGGTTTAAGCTGCAAAATAAATAATTGTTGCAAAAATGCACAAATGAAAAATTATATTTGTGCGAATTGCGAAATGCTTCTGTAATACATATTGTAAATAATTGTGCAGAAAGATAAAATTAATAAAGCATGCAGAAACAAAAAGTTATATAATTTGTTTCTTGGAGTTTTATTACGTTCAATCCATCTAATCACACTCTAGATATACTTCTGTAAACAACACATTCCACAATTCTGGACATCTGACCGAAATCTACGGCTGACCACTAGGATCCAGAATACAAAGCAGAGGTTAAATGAAAAATACAATATGATTGCGGAGAGAATACGGAACAATGATAAATTTAAAAATAAAGTACAATTTGATTCGGAGAAACATGAGATGAAAATACATTGAAGAGTAATGAAATGAAGTAAAAAAAAAAATTACATAGTATTATACGAGTGATTGTGTAAAATGGGTAATGAATCTCTCAATACCATTAGACAAATTTTGTTAATGTCCTCATTAGAAAATTTAAGAGAAAGGAGAATGGTTTTGGTTAACTTAAATGAAGTTCCCCTAGCGCCAAAAAGAAGTCCTTTCACTTCCCAGGTATTAATATTCATTTTGTATCTCTCAAATCATTAGACGTAAGTACGTTTAGAATCAATTACTGCTGAATTTACATCACATTAAAATACGTTATTTTATGGGCACTCTAAACATTGAAATTCTTTACTAATAGGTCCTTCAAGAATTATTGTTAGCAGAGTGCTAACTCTTTTTACTGAAAGGCAGTTTCTAATTGCAGTTTTTACAAGATTCATCGAACTAAAACTTCGCTCACAATTTTACAGTTGCTATGGAATTAGGCTATATAAATCAATTAGAAGAAATTGTTCACTTAACTTACATGAATTGCACCAACTCTTTGAAATAAATTCCTGAACATCTATTGCTCAATACCTTTTTCAACATTGCCCATGCCATTAGCATTTCATTTAAATTCAGATTAATTCAAACACATCTCCGATTTCATTGTCTCCATTACCATCTTCGTTTCTGAAGTCCAATGTGGTTGTCGCATTTTTGCACATTTGTATTCAAAGTTTGTTGCGTTTTTAGAAGTCGAGCAGCAAAATGCGACTGTGGCTAAAACCCTGACATCCACAAAAACAGCAGAGAAAAGGTTAAAAAGAAAAATAACAATAAAGAAACGTTGGCCGTCTATGACAAATAATCCGTGGCGCTACAGTCCTTTAAGAGCCCAGATCGGCCAGCCGGCCGCTGGACTCACGTCCACATACCGAAGAAGAGGTGGACGATCATCCAACTAGAATGGAGGTATCGTATGGTTAGCACTTTGATCCCTCTCAGCCGTTATAGCTGGCTTTCGTAACCGAATTTCGTGGTTCCCCAAGTGCATCACGATACTGAGTGAGCACCGGTCCCATACTTACTTACTTACTTACTGGCTTTTAAGGAACCCAGAGGTTCATTGCCGCCCTCACATAAGCCCACTATCGGTCCCTATCCTGAGCAAGATTAATCCAGTCTCTATCATCATATCCCACCTCCCTCAAATCCATTTTGTTATTATTTTCCCATCTACGTCTCGGCCTCCCCAAAGGTTTTTTCCCTCCGGCCCCCCAACTAACACTCTATATGCATTTCTGGATTCGCTCATACGTGCTACATGCCCTGCCCATCTCAAACGTCTGGATTTTATGTTCCTAATTATGTCAGGTGAAGGATACAATGCGTGCAGTTCTGCGTTGTGTAACTTTCTCCATTCTCCTGTAACTTCATCCTTCTTAGCCCCAAATATTTTCCTAAGAACCTTATTCTCAAACACCCTTAATCTCTGTTCCTCTCTCAAAGTGAGAGTCCAAGTTTCACAACCATACAGAACAACCGGTAATATAACTGTTTTATAAATTCTAACTTTCAGATTTTTTAACAGCAGACTGGATGATAAGAGCTTCTCAACCGAATAATAACAGGCATTTCCCATATTTATTCTGCGTTTAATTTCCTCCCGAATGTCATTTATATTTGTTACTGTTGCGCCTGAGAAAATTTCTTCCTCCTTGAGGACTCGAACCAGCGCTCAATTCGTAACGCGAGTCATAGGCAGGATGCCTTACACCACGACGTGACGTGGGACCATCTGGGACATGATGTTTGTAAATACGGAATTTTTGTTTTTTCGTGTGAAATTGATATGTGACAAATTTTTCAGCCTGAAATATAGGACATTCCGTGGGGCATCTGGCAATCCTACCGCCAGATGGCGCCAAAGTGCCGCACAACGCATCACTCTGCTGTATACAGAGGTTGCCTACCCACCCGGTGCACAGCTACAAGAAGTGATCTAAGTGAACACCATTGATCTTTAATCAGAGCTCAGAACGGCGAACTGTTGCGCAAAGATCTCAGGAGTAGCACGAATCGTGTGCATTACGGCCACATCATTGTTTCTGAATTGCTAGTCGTCATTCACCAGCGTGACGTATACTAATATACCCAAATAGTGTAAGAAAAAGTCCAGGCTTGTGAGGTCTGGTGATCTTGGTGGTCAAGCATCAGGCCCTCCACGACCAATCCACCTGTGTGGAAAAATGTTATATAGAAACTCACGAATGAAGCATGTGAAATATGGTGGGAGACCATAAAGTTGATACATGCCAAGAGAATCTCCTCCAGGCGCTTCAACTACTCAACGCCGATTCCACGTTGTCTGACAAAATTTTTTCGTTGTGACCCCCATCTGCCCACCGTTAAAATTTGCGCACGGACTTGTCAACCATCCGATATATATATATATATATATATATATATATATATATATATATATGGTGTCGATCTGGTTGGCGAGTTGGTTTAGCGCTGGCCTTCTATGCCCAAGGTTGCAGGTTCGATCCCGGGCGAGGTCGATGACATTTAAGTGTGCTTAAATGCGACAGGCTCATGTCAGTAGATTTACTGGCATGTAAAAGAACTCCTGCGGAACAAAATTCCGGCACATCCGGCGACGCTGATATAATCTCTGCAGTTGCGAGCGTCGTTAAATAAAATAGATCATATCATTATATATGGCAGGGTGCAATCTGTAATTATATAATATATAAATAAATGCATATTAATAAATCTGGAAAAAAAGAATGGAACTCGTGTTTTGTAATAAATCTTGAATAGAACATGTAGTCTATGACTGTCGAAAAGACGATGCTACATAATACAACAGGAGGTAGCACGTCTCGGTGACACTCTACTGAACTGGGAATGTGTTTAGTTACGACATTTAATTCTGGTACTCAAAAGAAGACTATTTCAGCATTCAAAATTAATCTTTTATGTCATTTCTTACTTGAAATTCACATTTTCTTAATGCTTGCCTATTATAATACGTAAAAATGTTAATAAACAATTTTTTCCTGCGATAATGAAATTGTCACGTTTACATCGTTTTACTTTTCCATCAATGATAACGATGACAGTAGACGATTTGTTTTGCAATGGTAAGCAAGATTATATTTGACCGTACTGTCTGGATTTTCAAGTGCTAGTGCTTAAATGAAGTACTTACGTAAAACTGAAACTGTGTTTGTGCGGTTAAAAAAAGATGATGATAATAATAATAATAATAATAATAATAATAATAATAATAATAATAATAATAATAATAATAATAACCTAGGCCCTAAAGACGGCTATAATTAACGAAAACTTCCCGATATGAATGTATCCTTATACGAACGAGGCTATATTACATTATTTAACATTTAAAATGGGCTATAAGAAAAATTAAAACCCTCAAAAGACAAAGAGAATAACTTAACCATAGACTTTTGTTGTATACTCTTTGCGAAGTGGCAGAAGAAAGCGCCCTTGTTTTGATGACGCTAATGCAGTTGTCATGGCAATAATTATAAACAAAAGCCTGTAGGAGGATAGACGATTCTAATCTGTTCTTTCTTTTCCTCATCTTCACCCGGGCAGTGATCTTTTAGTATCAAATTTTAACAGGGTTACGGGCGCATCGCTGGGCGAACAGTTTCCACGCTGGAGACCCGAGCTCAAATACAGAGGAGTTCGACTGCAATTTATGGCTGTCAAAGATGGCGTTTGCACAAGTTTTTTTTTCGAATGACTCTCTTATTCCCTGCCATCGCTCGGTAATTTATGATACTTTAAACGCAATGTTTTTTTGGGATAGACAGGTCAATGTCAATTCCTAGAATTTATTTTCTCTACTTCATGGAGGCTAATAGAACCTTTTTATTTTGGTATAAAGAAGAGCCAACTATAATGGCTGAAGAAATAATCATGCTAACCACACATTACTCCCTTACTCGTTGAATGATCATTCACCTCTGCTGAGACATGTGAAGTTGAGTCCAGCATTTCACTCATTGTATTGTATTGTATTGTATTGTATTTATTAACATTCCATGGTATTCATACATTGCTTACAGCTAGAATATGGAACAAGTCAAAAAACTTAATACTATTATAAAGTCTTAATTTATAGTCACAGTCTAGATGAAATATAATACAGATGAGATTTACAATATAGTCTACTAGTACAACACAAAGTTTTAGTATCAATTTCATGAAGTGTTATTGAATGTCATGAATTCACCTACAGAATAGAAGGCGTGAGAAATTAGGTACATCTTTAATTTGGCCCTAAATAATCTTATGTTTTGAGTTTCATTTTTTATATCGATAGGGAGGCTATTAAAAATTTTTACTGCCATATAACGCACTCCTTTTTGATAGCACGATAGACTTGCCGATGGAGTATGAAAGTCATTTTTTTGACGTGTATTTATGCTATGAACTGTTGAATTAGTTACAAAGTTTTCACGATTACATACGAGGAAGACTATTAATGAAAAGATATACTGACAAGCCATGGGCATTATTTGTAGTTTTTTGAAAATAGTCCTATACGATTCCCTAGATTTGGCACCTACTATTATTCTAACTACTCTTTTTTTGTAGTAGAATATACTGTTACTCTCTATGGAATTTCCCCAGAATATTATTCCAAAACTCATTATCGAGTGGAAGTATGCAAAGTATATTGTTTTTAAGGTATTGATATTTACTATCTTTTGCATAGATCTAATAGCAAAACAAGCTGAATTTGGTTTGGGGGTAATTTCTTTAATATGATTTTTCCAATTTAACACATCGATTTTTAAGCCAAGAAATTTGGTTGTTGTTGTTTCTAATAGGGATCTATTGTTAATTATTGCGCTAGAAATTTGCGAGGTTGAATTTGCACAGGATTTAAATTGAATTATGTTAGTTTTGTTACAATTTAATACCAATTTATTGACTGAGAACCAGTCTGTGCATCGGATTATTATTATTTTTTTTATTTTTATTTTTTTTTTTAACTAACGAAAGCTGTTTGTGTGTTTTTATTTGAGACTGAAATTCGTTCTGGAAGTTGTGGTGTAGAGAAAAATCCCTTGCCTTTATTTAGAATCGAACCCGCGCCATCGCAGTCCGCATTCAGTTGTTAGAGAGTGGCTGCAAAAGCTGTGACTCACCTGAGTGCCTCCTGGGTCGTGGGTCCCAAATCAACAATTGCGAGGCCTCCATGCCCGTCATCTTATATATCCAGTTTCTGTTCGCAACTTGTGCAAGACGCCCGCGAATTGTTGCTTTCCGTCATGACGCGGCGATTTCTTGATTTGTGACGTCACTGCTCGAGTTCTAACTATAGAAGCAGACACCGCGCGGCTCTCAAATTTTAACATGTTCATGCCACTCAATCATTCACGAAAACTTTGTGGAGGATTAGAAATGGAAATACTGAGAAGCTGAAGAGGAATAGAAGAAAGATGGAGAGGGGAAGAGAGAAAGAAGGGGAACCGAAGATGAAACAGAATAGAAAAAAAATGAGGTGTAGATAAAATAAACAATGCCATCAAGATGACACATTCTCTCTTATTATAGTTCATTTTGTGTATTCCGAAACAGTTTAGTTTCTCATGCTGTCAGTTAATTGTTGTCTGTGTTACATAAACACATTCTTAACCGTGTCTACAGATGGCTCTGATATAATGATGCAAATTTTTCCCTTACCAAACATTTCTCTAGCTTATTTATTTTGCTAAGTTTTATATGGGTAATTTCACTAATATAATTATAAAATTTTCCCGTTTTAACCATTTTTTAAAGTTTTATAATTATACTGATAAAATTATAAAATTTCCCTATAGTAAGGGTTTTTTAGCTTATTTATTTTGCTAAGTTTTATATTGATATAATTATAAAATATCCCCGTATTACCCATTTTTTTAATTATTTATTTTGCTAAGTTTTATAATTGTACTAATATAATTATAAATTTTCCCGTGTTAACCATTTTTAAAGTTATTATTTTGCTAAGTTTTATAATTATACTGATAAAATTATAAAATTTCCCTATAGTAATGGTTTTTTAGCTTATTTATTTTGCAAAGTTTTATATTGATATAATTATAAAATATCCTCGTATTACCCATTTTAAAATTATTTATTTTGCTAAGTTAATTGTACTAATATAATGATAAATTTTTGCGTATTAATTATTTCAAGGTTATTTATTTTGCTGAGTTTTATAATTGTACTGATATAATTATAAATTTTCCCCGTATTAAGCATTTTGAACTTATTTATTTTTCTAAGTTTTATAATAGTACTGATATAATTATTACCCCTATTAAGAATTTTTAAGGTTGTTTATTTTGTTAAGTTTTATAATTCTGATATAATTATAAATTTCTGTCCTATTGAGAATTTGTTAGCTTATTTATTTTGGCAAGTTTTGTAATTCTATTGATTTATCTTAAATTTCCTGACTACAGAGCATTATTTCAGCTTCTTTATTTTGGCAAGTTTTATAATTGTACTGATATTATAAATTTCCCCCCTACTGAGCATTTTTTTAGCTTATTTATTTTGCTAAGTTTTATAATAGTACGTGGAGTTCAAAGAAAAAATAAATTAGGTTAAAAGCTTAATTATTAACACGTCTCAGTTCCATGGTGAAAATAACAAACAAGTGCCAGAACGTGCGTTTCGCCAGAAAAAAAACACTGCTTTTCTGGGAAAAAAAAATATATTTTTCCCTAAATATTCACACTGTTTCACTCCATAAGTACTATCTGTACCATTCTGATTTTTACTCTTATCATTAGAGAAACTGATAAGGAACGATTTATCTCTTTGCAGTTTTTAAATAAAATGAACGGTTTTCTTACAAATTAAATAAAAAGATTAACTCGTATCGTTATTTCCTGCCATTAGGACATCTGGCAACCCTGCCGCAGTGACTAAGGAACAGAATGCTGCTCTTCAGACCTGAGTTCGTGTGTGTATTGGTGGGTGAGCTGGCGATGTTGCCAAACTTTCAGGCTAATTTTTTAATTAACTATGCACTTAATTATTAAACACATAACAGGATTTTGATTTATTTTAATATATTCTATTGCCCCCTCCTTTCTGCAGGGTTATATCGCTTCCACTCTGTGTATATTAAAGCTGCTGGCTATGCTATTAATGTATGAGAACAAATTTGTATTAATCATAAATCACAGTCATTGCTAAATCTCCAGTTGTGAGCGAAATTCCTCTATGGAAATGGGTGATTCCAGAAGATAGCATACAAATTACAGGAAATCATTCCAAAAATGATCCTCCACACATTCTTAAGTTAGATGCCATGGAACTACTCTGCAGCACATATAAGGATCACCTTCAAATTTATACAGATGGATCTCTAAATTCTAATAATGGGACATCAGGAGCAGGGCATTATATTCCAAAATATCAAGAAAGTTACTTCATACCATGTTCATCCTCCTCCAGTCTTGACACTGAATTGCTAGCTATTGATGCTGCTCTTCAGTCTGTTACTAAAATTTCTGAAAAATCTATTTGCATACTTAGCGACTCCAAGGGGGCTATATTTAATATAATTAAATATGTGCCAAACCTATATGCACATAGAATTATTCCAATTCAGAAACAACTACGTAAACTAAAAGAACTCCAAAAGGAAATAACATTTCAATGGATACCTAGTCATTGTGGTATACCTGGGAACGAGAAAGTCGATAATATTGCAAAACAGGCAACATATTTGCAACCAAGACCTCTCCAAGTGATATCTCTATCCAATGCTTTTGCTTCAGTAAAGTCTCATTTTACAAACCTATGGATCAACAATTGGCTCTCTTCTGACAAAGAAAAAATTTTACAGTCCATTCAAAAGAAACCAAATAACCTGAAAATGTACAAAAACTTGCCCAAACATGTTCAAACATTTTTAACAAGAGTCAGAACAGGTCACATTGTCACTCAATTGTACCTACACCGATTTCACATTTCTGATAATCCTACTTGTCTGTGGTGTAGTAATCATGATGAAGATTTTTTAATTTTATTTTATGCTCGACCATGCCGAAATGTAGTAATTATACACCTGGTAGCAGATCTTTAATGCATGTCATTAAAGTACACCTACTCATTAAAGGTCAAGTCTTTCAGCCAATGACAGGTCAGCTTTCTACCTTTATAAAACTGCAAGTATCGATTATTCTCGGATATGCAATCGAAAGAGAATTAGCGAGAAGTCACGGAGACTGGAAATCCAATACTGTCGCAGAAGGTTATGTTCTGTTACTATAATAATTAGCGTTAATTGTAAATAATATTCAAATAAATTCAATTTGTCATCTCGTTTTTCAATGTCTAATTTAATTTCAATGTTATCTCTGTAGGTTCTTATGGCCTAGCAAGGTCAATGTGAACATCTGTTCCTCGGAAAAAATCAATACTTTCGCGTCTGCCAACATCTCACAACATACGGGACATTGGTCAAGGTCAGATACAAAGAAAATTAATAATATCAAGTTAGAAATATGGTCGAGCATAAAAAGTCGTATGAAACTCGCCTACAATGGTAATTAAGAAGCTCGTATGAAAATTATGAAACTCGCTTCTTAATTACTATAATTATAGGCTCGTTGCAAAATGTACTATTATTGGGTTATTTTACGACGCTTTATCAACATCTAGGTTATTTAGCATCTGAATGATATGAAGGTGATAATGCCGGTGAAATGAGTCCGGGGTCCAGCACCGAAAGTTATCCAGCATATGCTCGTATTGGGTTGAGGGAAAACCCCGGAAAAACCTCAACCAGGTAACTTGTCCTGACCGGGATTCGAACCCGGGCCACCTGGTTTCGCAGCCAGACGTGCTGACCGTTACTCCACAGGTGTGGACTCATGATGAAGATCTGGAACACATTCTTCTATACTGTCCATCCATAAACCACAAAAGAAGTAAATTAAAACCATCAGTACCAGTTGCAGAAGACACAGCCCTGCAGTATATATTGACTACACCCCAACTCTGGCTACTAGCAACAGGCATCTATACTGAACACCGATCAAAATACCCTCATTTCTGTGAAAAACAACAACTGAATAGACTACAGTGGACTACAGTGGACTTTATGTTGTCAGCAAACATTAAGAAGATTGATTGATAAATAAAAAATTAAATATGATACAGAAAAATTCCTTGAATATCATATTGAAGTAACTAATGTCATTTGCTTATGATGAAGATGACTGAAATTAATATCATTCATACTTTCCTTATTTCGTTCTTTCATCCTTCTTTTGGGGAAGGGGACGTTTGGGACGGGTAACAACCCTAAAATCTCTTCCCCATCAATACACTGCTAGGTACCTAACTGAAGCTAATAAGATGTTCTATAAGAGTAGGCTAAATAGAAATCTAATTTGAAATGGTTTTGTTTACAATAGTAAATATTGTTTATTTGCTATGACTGTACCAAATTAAAAGGAAGAATATTTAAACATTAATACGGTCAATTGGGTTAACTTTATAGGTACTAATTCATGATTTCAAATGACTGATGTTCCATGTGTTTGCAGTATCGTAACTTTCTGCGTCCTGAGTTTGTAGCGATATTAGGATGTTGTACAAAGTTATCTTGACTATTGGAATATTACACCAATCAGTGACGTACACAGAATTTCGTCAAGAGGTGGGTTATTATTAAAATTCTTTGCAATTTATATTATTGATATTTAAATTTTACGGTATATTTATTAATATTATACTATATTCTAACAGAACATATTCATGAATATCCTCATGAAATCTTTGAAACGTATTTTTTTCACAGCCATACAATTTTTAACGAATTTTAACTTCTGTTTAATTTTGTATAATAAAAAATGCTTGTGTCATTATTACACTTACACAATAATAATTTATATATTTTAGTCAACGGTTATTTGAGGGGGTCAGAAGCAAAGGGGTAGCCTATAAGTGCACTGACGTTACTTCTGAGAAAATGGGATTAAAAATGTTTATGTTTTCTTAAATTCCGCCAAGTTTTAATTTAAAAGTTTAATGTGTGATGTCGTTAAAAGATATATCCAATTGCCACTAAAAATTATTTTGCTTTAGCTTACTCTCGATGCATTTAACTCACTTTTTTAGAAATGTCACTTGTACCCCTTTGTTTCTGACCCCCTCATTTGCATATAATAGGTAAGACACTTTATGTACCTAACAGGAAAATCCATAGAAACAATCAAATATTGAAATAAATTTAATTAAACACAATAATGCCCAGAAATGCATATAGAGTGTTAGTTGGGAGGCCGGAGGGAAAAAGACCTTTAGGGAGGCCGAGACATAGATGGGAAGATAATATTAAAATGGATTTGAGGGAGGTGGGATATGATGATAGAGACTGGATTAATCTTGCTTAGGATAGGGACCGATGACGGGCTTATGTGAGGGCGGCAATGAACCTGCGGGTTCCTTAAAAGCCAGTAAGTAAGTAATGATATATGGAACTCAGCAAGGATGAAGAACGAAACTGGCATGTTGAATACATTGAAAGAGGAGTAGGAACACTATGCCTTATGTCGATGTAGATTTTGTTACTCTGACAGTGAAAAATTAGAGAAGGTAAAAGAATTATGCATAAAAAAATACCCAAATCTAAATGTCATTTTTTTAAGTTCAAGAGGGGGTCAAACCGGGTAACCCCCCCCCCCCCCTTGTGAACGCCCCTGACACCAATATTGACTACATGTTATTACAACTCCTTTTTCCTTTTGTATTACGCCAGTCAGTCTGTTTTTCCAATAAAATCCCATATCAAGTTGTATCGATTGATGAAGTACATGCTCAGCTTTCCATTCGTCTTTCTGGGTTATATTTCAATAGGCTTCTGATATATTGTTATGTTTTTCTCATATTACTACTTACTTTATTTTTATCTTGTATTTTACACATTTTATTTATACATCTTGATTACACAACTTTTAACACTGTATCACTTCGGAATGTGTATGATAAGACTTTCTTGTGTTAAATTGTAACGTACCTTGTTAACATGTTTCGACCTATTTTCGGTCATCTTCGGAACTGGTCATTGTTGGTCTTGGCGCCTCTTGTTTCCTGTGTGGGTGCGTTCGTAGTGTAGAGTCAAAGAGTGTATGTGTTTTGAAATTGAGTTGTGTGCAACAACTTCTACATAGGACAGACAGGCAGATCATTTCAAACACGTTACAAAGAACACATCACAACCATAACAAAATTACAAAACACCTCCACATATGCAGAACACATCACAAATGCCAACCACACCTACAGAGACATCAACACAGACATGGAAATACTGCACATCCAACCAAAAAGCCAGAAACTCAACACACTAGAACAATATGAAATATACAGACACACGAAAACACACCCCAACTATATTCTCAACACACAACTCAATTTCAAAACACACACACTCTGACTCTACACTACGAACGCACCCACACAGGAAACAAGAGGCGCCAAGACCATCAACGACCAGTTCCGAAGATGACCGAAAATAGGTCGAAACATGTTAACAAGGTACGTTAAAATTTAACACAAGAAAATTCTTATCATACATATTCCATTTTATTTATTTACAATTTTGTCTAGTTCTGTTTTACCAACTACTATTTTCAGTACTGTTATTTTAAGTTCTTAGCAATGGAGTGGCCTACGTTTGTTTTACTGGCTTATATTTCAATTTCAATGGCAAACGCCATGGCGAGTCTGTTAACAATTTTGTAAATTTCTGATGATTTGTCATATACAGTATTAATATCATATGCTGTGTAATGTATATAACTAGATATCTTTTAACCCTCTAGAATTCGTTCCGTTTCTTTCTATACAATTTTATTACTTACCTTTCTCCTGTTTGATACATTTATACACCGGTTTTAAAACCGTAATTTCCAAATGAAGAGCACAGAGGAAAAACTTGATTAGTCCAAAATTATCGATTTTCTGGTTTAGATGGCATATAATAGCTCAGGTAGTGTAGATTTATCTAGTTTAACAACTGTATACAAAATAACAATCTCATTGGTCCAAAAAAATTAGAAGAATGATAACACAAAGACAACAGACTATAATGGGTCTTGAAATTTTAACTTGCTCTCCTGTAAAAACAGTAAAATGTGACTTATCAGGTTTTCCTCTGTATTCTCCAAAAGTAATGTAGTATTTATTAAGTGATGTTAAAATGTAATACATTTATTTTATTTTGTTAATAATCTTTAATGCAGGCCTATACAGAAAATTATGAAATATTTTGTATGCATTAAGCAATTCCACGTACTTCTCATCCAATGGACTTGTCAGAACAATTGTAAAGTCTTATATAATTATATACTGTACACCTTAAGTAAAAGAGTATAAAAAGATGAGAAACAGGCTACATTTGAAATGCAGAAATGTCGTAATGTACGTATACTATCAACATCTCAGCTCTGAAACCCTCTGACCTGCAGCGAGAAAAGGAAATTTCCCTAAGTAGGAAAGGGCATAGAATTAATTTGCTGACGATATGTTAAGGTGCATCTTTGTCCTTAAAATAAAAATGTTGACCACTCTTTGGAGATTAGAATTCTTTATTAACGAGTGTTACTCAGTAAGGCGAGCTTATGTTTTGAAAGAAAACAGTAGCTACTCCATTATCGCACCCTTTTAGCAACTCTAGCACCACGTGCTCTGGATTACCACCAGGTTTTTTTCAGCTGAGATGCGAACAGCAATGTAATTAATTTTGCGTAGTGGTGGAATTCTATGTTAATTAAGAGAAGCGAGGTTTTCATGTCGTTATTTGATAACTTCACATTTGTTAAGACAATTATTGGTGTTTACCCAGAATATTTAGATAACAAATAAACTTATTTCTACTTTTATTTGCTATGGGTAATAGTTTACTACTGCTTAAATGCCACAATTACTTTAGCTTCTGGTTTTATTTTTTGTGAAAACAATATTACTTCTTTTTCTTGCCCTTTTTCCCTTTATCTTTACCTTTCCCCTTTTTATCTTTGCCTTTCTTTTCTTTAGCCACGGGTTTTTCTTCTGTAACTTCAGGTGGTTTCTCTTCGGGAACAACTGGGGATTCAGGTTTAATTGGTTGATCTTGGACGACTTGGCATTTAGGAGTTCTCAATTCCAATTCTAAGTTAGATTTATGGTCAGGTCCATCGCCCTTCTTCCCGATCCGCAACACAAAGACATCCTTAGGGCACTCCTTGCTTGCATCTTGCGACTTTCCAGCACACTGGATCTGCGGTTCTATTACAATTGCCTTCTTGCAGCCTCCTCCGGCACCTGGAGAACAATCTTGAGGGCAGGCTGTCACTTTGTAGAACACCGAAGATTCCGGGACCTTCCCTCCTGTTGTGCAAGGAGTATTAAAAATCATTTGATTTTGCTGAGGGTAATTCTGCCCCCTAACTGATGGTGCACATACATTTTGAGCCCCATAAGGAGCAAAAGGTCCGCATGAATCCATTTGAGAACATTGGGTACCGTAATAATTTCCATAGCTAGCGGAACAAATGGAAGGCATAAATGAGCTCTGCTTAATCTGGTTTCCATAGTTTGGGGGACTCCCACAAGGGGCGCATGGTCCGCATGAGCCTGCTGCTGCGCTCTGTTGGCCGTAATTTCCAGTGTCTGTACAAGGAGATCTACCACATGAGGTGTCATAGTTAGGAGGATTCCCACAAGGAGCGCTAGGTCCACACGAATGCACAGTCGAGCTCTGAAGTCCGTACGAAGGTGGATAAGGATCGTAAGGACTTTTCGGAGCTGCTTCGTCGGCGCAAGGGGCACAAGGGCCGCATACGTCGGCTGGTGGTTCGGCGCAGGGGGCACAGGGCCCGCATACATCCTCAGGAGGGGCTGAACAAGGCGCGCAGGGACCGCATGGAACTTTTGGTTTCTTCTTCTTTTTTGGCACACGAATATTGAGAGCGTGACCGTTGACCTCAGCCCCTATTTCTTCGTACTTGTTTTCATCTTCACAAACAGACGAACCACAAACAGATCCAGTATTCGCATTTTTGTCTCCATAAGCGAATACATCAGGCCAAGGCCTGGGAGGAATTGCAGGACCGCCTGGGCGTGTTGGACATGGACTAGGTGAGAATTGTGCTACCGGTAACTGTGGACGCGGTGGACAAATTGAAAATACGGCGGGGAAATCTCGATGTGGTGGTGGACAGGGCGGACAAGGAGGGAGAGACTGATATGGCATCAGTGATTGGTATGATGAAAAATTCGTACAAGGAGGTTCCATGGCGCAGGGGGCAGTACATTCGTCCTCTATTCTTTCATGTGAATCAACTTTTTGACATTCGTAAACACCACTTCCTTCACTGCCTTTGAACAAAAATGGCTTGCTTCCTCCACCTAACTCAAATTGCGTTATTATTAACTTTCCAAAACACGACAAGCGAATAAATACTTTAATTTCACCAACCGATTTAGAGTCCCCGTTCATGAGAACGAACGTATTTTTTAATGTCTTCGTTACTGGAACACATTCCGGAGTATTTTTCACTGTCTGCACTATTTGATTGAAGAGATCAGCCAGTTGGATTGACGTATTACCAACAACCACTTGTCCTGGTAGACATTCCGGTGGAAGCTTTTTGTGCACTGCTACATCCACAACGAAAGCAGGGGAAGACTGATAAAGCTGCGTTCCCGGCTTTGCAAATAAGCATGATTTTCCGTTCTTGAATAGCGATTTCCCTTTTATTGCACACTTTTTTGTACTAAAATCATCTTCACAGACTTCAAGAGGAGGGTAATCTAGGAACTGAAATGTCACACACGTTTGAGCACGGCACCAAATCACTGGGTCATTATCCACATCTTTTAGCATATTTTCTGTTACTTTGATAGTGACATAATCAACCAGAAACTCCAAGAGGAATAACTTTTCTGAACCATTTTCTTCCATTTTCAGCCTATCGAATAAGGTTATAAATTTGTTTATTGTATCTTCTGTTTGAAAACTTTACTCCAATTAAAAATTTTACATTATTATATTTACTGAATAATTTTGGCATGAAGTAATGGTATTGTCACTTAAAAAATAAATATTGTTTCACCAATCTGAACCCTAAACATAATGTTACATTTACTTGTCAATTTACAAACTTACGAGATTAATGCTGTATTCAGAGAGACATTATTGAAATAGTCACTACGTCATGGCGATCGTAAAAAATCACTCACAGCTACGGTTCTTTTAATCTAATCGTTTTTGGTCCCGCGTTATGATCGGAGCTGAGAATTATATATATATATTTTTTTTCAGATAGTATTTATTGGCAGTACCGTATACGAAGATGGTAATGGTATTTCAGTCTTCAATTGATATTATTATTGCTCTCTGCAATTTCCTCAACAGAATTTGTAATAATTCTAATGTCTCTAGTTTTCTTTTTTGTCAGTGTCTTGCGGTGTTCCTGTGTCACTCTAGTTGCAGACGTGATTATAAACACAGCAGATAATCATAATTGGTTATTTTGTCAGTGTATAGATATAAAAAATCCATAATGCGATCATTAAGGTCCAAAGCCGACCAGATGACTGCGTTATAGCTGGTTTTCGTAACGTGATTTCGCTACTTGTCTCTTGCGCTTGCGTGTATAGATATATCTGCTGCATATCAATATATTTGGTCTCCTTATTTATGAATATACAATAATATCTGATATATTTGCAGCATTGTCTTAACAATAATACGATTCCAGTAAAGCTGTGCTTTGTTTTCCAAGATAGCTTTAGGAATACATAAATAAGTTTAATAAGTTATTTGTGTTTTCAAAATTTTATTTTAGCAATGCGTGCTCTGAATGATTTCATTTTTTTTTGTGGTATATTCATCAGCATTTTTACTTTACATCTTGATGTAATATGGAGAATTATTTTCTTTTTTGAGACTTTCGCATGTCTCTAAATGTCATTACTAACGATGTTCTAATACCTTCATAGAAACTTCAAATTATTTTTTGGGAACCATCTGAACTTTACGCATATTGGCATACTGGTGTATGGACGTCATTAATTTAAATGGATTAGATAACAGCCTATATGATGTACATTATTATTATTATTATTATTATTATTATTATTATTATTATTATTATTATTATTCAATATTTGTAGACATTATCCTACACATTACAAAATGAAATGGGTACATATAGTACTTTTTTTTTTGCAAAATATGTAACTTTCAATGTAATGTTAATTGTGTTAACATGTTTATTTATAAAAACAATATAGCAGTACTTCATCGTGTGTATTTGTTACGGCGTGAGTAACATTTTAATTAATACAACACATAAATAATAACAAATTTTCTAAATTTCGGAGACCTCTTCAATATAAATTCAACAAAACGCATGAAGTAGCTTCGGATTGAAATTCAATCCCTGACTATATAACCTCGTCTGTAACACTATAACGGCTGGGGGGATCATCGTGCTAATCACACTATGCCTCCATTCTGGTTGGATGATCGTCCACCTCTGCTTTGGCATGTGGACGTGAGGTCAGCTGTCGGCTGATTGGCCCTCCATGGGCTGTAGCACCACAGATTTACTTTAATAACACTATTGGTTTTGTTACATTTGAGGGAGGTGGGATATGATGATAGAGACTGGATTAATCTTGCTCAGGATAGGGACCAATGGCGGGCTTATGTGACGGCGGCAATGAACCTCCGGGTTCCTTAAAAGCCAGTAAGTAAGTAAGTAAGTAAGTAAGTAAGTAAGTAAGTAAGTAAGTAAGTAAGTAAGTGTAAGTATTGGTTTTGTTACACGTAGAGCCATCTGCGAGGAGGAAGAATAACTTTGCAACACTGATAATCCTGTTTGGTTACGACAATATGATATGCCATGACTTGACTCATGGTCTTCTTGATAATGCTCCCAACAAATCGGCTGCTCGTAATCTCTATAATTGAGAGTGACAATCATAGTCATTGCAATTGTGTAGTGGAATTATGAAAGACTTCCGATTTATAAAGTTAATTGGTCGTTAATAATTGTTAACACAGATAGAAATATTTACAGTGTGAAGGTTATACTTAATAAAGTCAAAAAGTGATTGTAGGAATTGTCAGTGATGGATTTATTGAATTTGCATATTATAGTCTTTCCAAAGTGAGAGCGAATGAGTTACACGAAACTTATTCAGTGTTTTTTTTTATAGTTCCTTTGTAGTATCATACGCATCACTTTCGAGCCTTGGTTAGTCATTAATTGGTATACGCATATGAATGTTTCGGCTTGAATGTGATTACTTCCATCTGATAGTAGACATAAAGACACTTCAACTATGGGGCTTGATAATTTTGTGAATGTTGATGTTTCATGTGTCTGGTTTCACAACTGAATTTGACGGGATAATTTTGTGATTGTTGAGATGTGTTTCATGTGTATGGTTTCACAACTGAATTTGACGGGAGTAGCATAAAGGACTCAGTCGAATGAGTACTGAAGTACTGGAGTTCAACGTAATGATTTTTTGGTAATTTCCTAGTACCCGGTACTCGTTACATAAGCTGTGAAGTCAGCTATTGTTTTATAATCATACAAGATGTAGGTATATTTTCCCTAGACCAAAATATATTACAAACTGACTAGAATCACATCTAGTAACAGACTATTAAAATTCTTGTCAGGAAGGAGCCACTGTGTAAACATAAGGTAGATTTTTCTTTCATAAAGTGATGCCGTGCCTGTTTTTATTAAGTATTCTTTAACTCGTGACATTTCCAGTTAATCTTCAACAACAAATTAATATTCATGGCATGATAATGACAATGTTGTCTAGCCTTATAAACAGACACTAAAATTACTGATAGTCCAGTGTTATGAAAAATACTATGATCTTCATTGACTTTTTATTTTGGTCTTAAGTCTTTCTTGAAAAAAAAAAGGAAAGAAAAACATTTATGTAGGTCCATTTTGAATCTTGCGTACACCACTTTTAACACTTGAATATAATTAATTGATGAACTAGTGGAGTAACACGAGTAAGTCCACTAGTTCATCAATTAATTTATGTAGGTATACCTAGCCTTGGCAAGGACAGGTTGAGTGATGTGGTATGCTGAAACGAAAGTAATGGACGATAATCATACTTGCAGGAATTTTGTCATTTTAAAGTATAATATAGGAAAATATATTACTCAATACTTTCTGTCTTCAATTCATCTAAAAAATTTTTTTCACAGCAAACAAACGCTATAAACTTTTGCGTCGACCCAATAGAAACTTGCATATCGGCATGTGATGAAACGTTAAACTTGGCAAAGTACCTAGTAACAATTTTTAATTAGCTAGTACTGTGTTAATTATTGAAACTTAAGAAGGTAGTCTAATACATCTGTGGCTAGTTTCTCCAAGATGTTCGCCATTTTCATAATAATTATTGAGCAGTCATTGCACAGTTTCTCGTATAATAGAGTTTCGTTCACAAGTTGCTCTTTGGCACGCGCAGGGATTGAATATGTATGGTGCCAAAAATATATGTTTCTTGATGAATAATGTAGTGAAGATTTCATGGCGATATCTAGTGGTTACTATATTCAGAATACGTATTATAAACTTTAAAGTGATCGTATGTCAAATCAGTATTTTTACATTTTAACTTACTAGAAATGAGATATAACTTAGGCCTATATATCTATAGTAGCCTAATGAAACTTTGCACACATATTCTCAACAGTCTGTGCATGAAATGCTGTAGGCTATTCATGTAGACATATTACAGTGAAACCTCTCATTTACGGACATCGAAGGGACATAACAATCTGTCCACATCTGGGAGGTGTCCTTTATTGGGAGGGAGGCTCCCCAATCTAACAGTAAATTTAAAATATGCATTATGTATCCCCTCACGCTTTAAATGAAATGTATTACTGTAGTTTAATTCTAACTACAGTATACTACAGTAAATTCTTTGTAACTTTGAACTACAGTAGATAAGACCGAAAAATAAAAATACAGTACTATGCCATGCAATTTTATTTTACGTCTACAGTTAATTACAGCTTTCAACTAACCTTTACGTTCAAGTGCCATGTCTCTCGAAACAGAACAACTGATTGAAGTGAAGAGAATAATCCTACTAACCCTATCAAGTGTCGCATACAATTTCACGATCGCGGAAACCTTGGACCCATCGGACAGATTAAATTTTATGACTGTGTTTATCCACCCACTTCCAGCTAACAATAGGGTAGCCAGCTGGGCTAGTGGTAACCTACGAAACCTTTATTGTCTTCTTTCATGTTAAGGAATTTCTGTACAGTTCTCAAAACTAAATTTTCCATTTTTGTAACACATTAGGTCTTGAAATCCAAGTTCTGTCCGCAGTCAGGAGGTAAAGCAAGCTTTAGGACTGTGAAACAGCTGTCCGTGTCCGTGTCTGAGAGTGTCCGTAAACGAGAGTTAAATTTATCATTATTTCTATATTATTTCAGTTGGGACATAAAAATCTGTCCGTATTTGAGGAGTGTCCGTATCTTGGGGGTGTCCGTAAAGAGAGGTTTCACTGTATTATTATTATTATTATTATTATTATTATTATTATTATTATTATTATTATTATTATTATTATTATTATTATTATTATTATTATTATTAAGAAAGCCGTGATTTTTTGTGTTAGGCAGTGAAGTTAAAAAACAAACAAAATCGAATGTTCAAAGTAATTTTTTTATTATTATTGTAATACTCTATGTTGCCCAGGAAGTAACCAATGCATCATTTTCTTTATAGGGAGTCTTAATATCATTATAAACTTTTAGGAAATTGATTATCTTTATATGTGAGGCCCAGATAAATGTTTATTAAGAATATAAATTGTTTTTAAATAAAAAAAAATATATATTATTTTTTGGATGAATTTTTCTATATAAAATTTTGAGAAAAATTGTGCACACGTAGGCTATTTTAACAATATCTAACTCATGTAAAATTTTCAGGAAGATACAATGGAAATGGTAGAAATTACAAAAACTCAGTAACGAGTCTCTTTGACACTCATGTTGTTTGCATTTCAGGTTGTGAGTGAACCTTACTTGTTCAGCATCCACCATGTTGCATCCAGAAGAAGGGAAAGTGAAGCAATACTTGAGTAAAGTAAGATTCTTCAGCTTCACTGATAATGATACTTCATCATTGATTCTTACACAATAAAGAATAAGAAATGTGCACTGTACTTTGTTATTCTTTAAATATCTGGTGCGACACAAGTCAATTAACCGAAAATGCAAGAACTAGTAGCAAAATGTATTGCTTAATTTTGATGTTTACACTTTATCTTACTGGTACGAGAATTGTTTAAAGTGACTACCAGTGTTGTCTTTATACGCTCACTGGCACGAAAAGCAAACATTGTTTAGTAACTGATTTGCAAATTCTGTCGCAAAGGTCACCACTGTTTTGAAACAAAAATACGGTAATTATGGAGTTCGACTACTTTTTGAACAATATTTTTCAAACTTTCATTTGCGCCGTATTTTACCGTCGTAAAAACGATAGAAATCACCTATAATAACGTAACGTAACCTAACATGTTAGGTTAGGTTGTAGCTGATTTCCGACACATGAAAATGAAAATTTGAAAAAAATAGTTCAAAATCCATAATTACAAGGGAATAACGAATTAGACGTGAAGTGGTGAATATTAGGGTTTCCCAATCTGCTTTCAAAATATCCACACTATTCCCATACGCACAACTATCGGATAACACACCATGATTAACTCGCACAGTTCTTCTTCCCTCAATCTAATAAATTCTATCTCATTCATTCTCCACCCTGTGCACAACACACTATCCACATGTGCGGCTTGTGATAGGATCATGTTGGCTGTGAGATGATAAATGCGCATACACTTGGTTAATAAAAACCTAAACTAACCAAACCAAACCTAACCTTTGTATATGCAAGATGTGTAACCAGAGTACGAAGGGAACTTCGTGATTTGATCTTGATTTCATCTGGAATGTGCACGCAAAAATAAATCCAGGTAACGATCACGCTGGCACTGCATGAGAGGTAGACAAAAGACACTGCAA
This sequence comes from Periplaneta americana, assembly GCF_040183065.1. Taxonomy (NCBI): domain Eukaryota; kingdom Metazoa; phylum Arthropoda; class Insecta; order Blattodea; family Blattidae; genus Periplaneta; species Periplaneta americana. The sequence goes on along the minus strand of NC_091124.1, from coordinate 369,751 downwards.
TTGATCGACCAATCGAACTCCCTCACCCAGCAACCAATCACAACCACCCCTATTGAAACTGAGCCACCAAGCGTTGTCAGTCATTTCCGAAAAATAAAAACCAAAACAGTTTTCACCCTATAAAACTGCCCTATAATCAAGAGCCCTTATTTAAAAAACTGCGCAGAAAGAATGCCTATTTTGTAGAATGTAGAAAATTTAAGTTTATGTTACTGTTTGGGGGGATATTACAATATTTAATTTTGTGAATGTTTTTTAATTAATAGTCCAAGAAAATAATATGTGAATGGAAATATTTTCAAGGTTGTAAAAGGAGTGAACTTTTGCAAAATATACTGTAAAAGAAAGCATGTGTCATCTTTTCATGATATCGATATTGTAATTATGTTACATATTTTCATGTTCTTTCATTGTTGTCATTTTTTCTTATTTTTATTTTCAGTATCAGAATCCAGAAATAACACGAAGAGATGTTATAAACACGCTGCAGCACTACAACAGCCTCTCCCCCAAGTTGGAGCCATTTGGTGTGTATTATTCACTACCTTAATATATTTGTGTAAAATATTTATCGACGTATGCATCTTGTTTCTGTTACTCTCAGACTCATTAAGAAACATACATTTTGTGTTTGTATACTGGATGTCCCGCTCGCTACCGAACCTGGCATTTCCTTAATAATTCCAACACCATGAAGATATTGCAGTGAAATTGCAACAGGAGTACCTTCATTGTGTGGGAAATGAAATGGATGATTTTTTTCACATTTCTCACAAAACGAGCTACGTCTGCTTCAGATTTCATTGCAGTATCTTTATTAGTATTAAAAATCACCAAGAAATTCTGGATTTGGTAGCGAGTGGAGCACGGTATAAATTTATTAAATGTGTTTTCTTCTGTCTGCTGAAAAGATTACTATTTTCATTTGATAAACTTTTATATAGATGGGACATTCCATAGTTCTGACTGTGATATAGTTGTATTTATTCAGTTATTTATAAGCACAATACAGTAAAACCTCGATAAGACGCGCCCGCTTATTACGCTATCCCGTGTAATACGCTTTTTTTTGTCCGGTCCCTGCACATTTCATATATAACGCCTTTATAAAATACCCCGTTTGTTGCACTCAAGTCCCGCATAATACGCTGTTTTTGTGGAATATTTTCCATGTAATTTTCAGCAATGTACTGTAACAGCAATGAAACATCTTGGTCACTGAACTCGCTGGTGCCATTAACCTGAAAAGTATTGGTATTCGACCCTTAGCTGCGCATTTAAACCTCCATACTTCATACCTCAGTATACCCCACCCTCTTGTTACTCTCTCTTATTCGACTCCTTATCTGCATGCTTAAAGCCTACATACAGTTACAATACCCCACCCTCTTGTTACTCTCTCTTATTCGACTCCTTACCTGCGTGCTTAAAGCCTACATACAGTTACAATACCCCACCCTCTTGTTACTCTCTCTTATTCGACTCCTTATCTGCGTGGTTAAAGCCTACATACAGTTACAATACCCCACCCTCTTGTTACGCTCTCTTATTCGACTCCTTATCTGCGTGGTTAAAGCCTACATACAGTTACAATACCTCACCCTCTTGTTACTCTCTCTTATTCGACTCCTTATCTGCGTGGTTAAAGCCTACATACAGTTACAATACCTCACCCTCTTGTTACTCTCTCTTATTCGACTCCTTATCTGCATGCTTAAAGCCTACATACAGTTACAATACCTCACCCTCTTGTTACTCTCTCTTATTCGACTCCTTATCTGCGTGGTTAAAGCCTACATACAGTTACAATACCTCACCCTCTTGTTACTCTCTCTTATTCGACTCCTTATCTGCGTGGTTAAAGCCTACATACAGTTACAATACCTCACCCTCTTGTTACTCTCTCTTATTCGACTCCTTATCTGCGTGCTTAAAGCCTACATACAGTTACAATACCTCACCCTCTTGTTACTCTCTCTTATTCGACTCCTTATCTGCGTGGTTAAAGCCTACATACAGTTACAATACCTCACCCTCTTGTTACTCTCTCTTATTCGACTCCTTATCTGCGTGGTTAAAGCCTACATACAGTTACAATACCTCACCCTCTTGTTACTCTCTCTTATTCGACTCCTTATCTGCGTGGTTAAAGCCTACATACAGTTACAATACCTCACCCTCTTGTTACTCTCTCTTATTCGACTCCTTATCTGCGTGGTTAAAGCCTACATACAGTTACAATACACCACCCTCTTGTTACTCTCTCTTATTCGACTCCTTATCTGCGTGGTTAAAGCCTACATACAGTTACAATACCTCACCCTCTTGTTACGCTCTCTTATTCGACTCCTTATCTGCGTGGTTAAAGCCTACATACAGTTACAATACCCCACCCTCTTGTTACTCTCTCTTATTCGACTCCTTATCTGCGTGCTTAAAGCCTACATACAGTTACAATACACCACCCTCTTGTTACTCTCTCTTATTCGACTCCTTATCTGCGTGGTTAAAGCCTACATACAGTTACAATACCTCACCCTCTTGTTACGCTCTCTTATTCGACTCCTTATCTGCGTGGTTAAAGCCTACATACAGTTACAATACCCCACCCTCTTGTTACTCTCTCTTATTCGACTCCTTATCTGCGTGCTTAAAGCCTACATACAGTTACAATACCTCACCCTCTTGTTACTCTCTCTTATTCGACTCCTTATCTGCGTGGTTAAAGCCTACATACAGTTACAATACCCCACCCTCTTGTTACTCTCTCTTATTCGACTCCTTATCTGCGTGGTTAAAGCCTACATACAGTTACAATACCTCACCCTCTTGCTAACCCTCTCTCTCAAACATCATTCCTCACTCGGCCGTAATAAAATTCTGGAAAGTTTTGCTGGGCAGTTTGTTGTCCTTCAGTGTATTGAAGTGTCTGTGAATGTGATTACAATGAGTGTTAAACGAAAAGCGCTTTCTGTGTCGGAAAAAGTGGAAATCTTACGAAAGTACGATGAGAACAGTACTCTTACTCAGAAACAACTCTCTGATTCATTAGGAATCCCATCATCGACATTAAGAACGACAATAAAAAATCGTGACTCAATCACTACAGCTGCGACGTCGGGAGAATATAATCGCAGGAACTGAAGTGTGGTAAACATGAGGACTTGGAGAACACGCACACGGCAAACAACTATAAATGACTTTTTTTCCAAAAGAATTAAGTACAGTACATATTGTAAATGTCTTTGACGTACAGTACAGTAATTACATAATGGAGTAATATTGTATTACCTTTCTTGATTAATGTATTTCAATAAAGAAAAATGCTAATAGATACTGTATATAAGTCAAAATTGGTATACCCGCCTAATATGCGTTCCTGGTTAATATGCGTTTTACACCGGGTCCCTTGAACAGCGTCTTACCGGGGTTTTGCTGTAATTGCAAAAACGAATGGTTTTACAGTTCTAAAATATTTGTTGTATATATTAAAGGATGTCTGAATTAGGTATAGTATTGGACCAGATCTAGTAAGACCTTCAGTATTACACAATCCCAAGTTTACAGATCTTTATGTGGGAAAATAAGCCCAGGTTCAAATCCCAGTTGGGGCATTGTACATGGTTGAGGTTTTTCCTGGGTTTCCCTCAACCCATTACATTCCTTAATATTTCACTTTCGTATTATAGTTAATTTCTTCCATTTAGTCGCCATTATAACGATGCATAAAAAAAAACTTGAGAACAGGATCCACACAACTCATGAGAACAGAGCGAGTAAAGCGACCTCTCTGTGAAGCAACGCAAAGCGAGACCATAAAGAAATGTAAGGAATAATGCCATCGCTTGGCACCGCATTAGTATCGATTGAAATGCATTATGGAATAAGCTGATACTATTGATTGAAAGTCGATTCGATATTTCGGGCTTCATTATCACAAAATCCACTTGAAAAGTATTCCTTAAAAGTGGCATTTTTCTTAAACCAGTTGCCTTAAAGGCAGGAATTAATTGAATTATTCTTATGGTAACTTGGCTGGGACTTGACACATTTTTCCTTAAAAATGGAAATGTTAAAATAGGGTTCTTTTGTATATGCTAGAAACAGAAAAACATAATGTTGTTAGTTCAGTGAATGCTTCAACTACAATATAAGTAGAACTTATCAGATTACCAGGAAACAATTGGCATTCATGCAGTCCTCTGTAGATTAAAAACTCAAAAAAGTTTCATATCCATGGTTCAGGAATTAAAACAGAAAATCAACATCCCGAATTTAAAAGAAAACTTACAAATTAAACCAAATCCTTTAACTCTATTAAATATGGAATATAATCTGAATTTAACAGAAGAAATACTGAAATCAGAAGTAAGCACTGAAATAATGAAACAATTGTCTTTAGAGACAATTAATATTAGGTACACTCCACAAAACTGGCTTCATTTATACACCGACGGATCCTTGATCTCCAGAGAACAAGGTGCCGGTGCAGGTGTTACGTGCTGTCTCTTCTCACTTTATAGATCTCTTGGGTATGGAACAACAAGTTTTGATGGTCAAATCACTGCAATAAGTGAAAGTCTCGGGAATCTTCTATGCCACATCAATAAATTTAAGAATGCAGTTATATTGTCAGACTCCAAAGCAGCTATTCTATCAATAGTCTCTAAACACACACCTTCATCTCAAACAGCAGAAATAACTAAAATGCTCTCTCAATTAATATCACTCAATAAAAGAATTGTATTCCAATGCATACCATCCCATTGTGGAATCCTGGGAAACGAGAATGCGGACGCTTTAGCAAAGAAGGGCAGCACTGCTACTTACAGACCTGTTACTAAATCTACGTATTACTCTGTGAAGAGATTTATTAAATCTACATACTTAGACTTCAACAAACAAAATTTGATAACACAATCCCAAGGGAAAAAATGGAACTCTCTGCATCATAATCCACAGTTAATTCCCGATTTACCACGAAAATCGTCTGTAGCTACATTTAGATTGGCAACAGGCCATGATTGTCTGGCCAAACACCTGCATAGAATTGGAATATATCAGTCCCCTAACTGCCCATTGTGCAACTCAAACCAAGAAATGGATTCGGAACACCTCAAAATCTGTGCTTCAGTGGCTGGTCATGATAATATCTTTGAAAAATATTGGAGTGCAAGAGGTCAAATGACTTCATTGTCAAATGCCTGGCATTAGAAACCAACCAACCAACAATATAAGTAGGGTTTTTCACATGGTTGCTTTTATACAAAAAGAAATCTTACTAGATTTGGACCAATGCAACATTTTGAAAGTTGAAATATGAGTAGCTATAATTAAGGTCCTCTAATAATAAGGTATTCAAACTACAAGGAGAACAGTTGAGTGGTTTTCTGCCAGCTGACTATTTGGTCTTGTAAGCATTCCCTCACTGAATACACGAACCATTCAGTGTTCTCAATGCAGACGAACAGCAAATAGTTTATGTATTAACGTAATAAAGGTGGATTGCATTACAGGAGCTCATTGCTATTAGACATATCCATACGAAAATTGTATATTTACGAAAAATAGAGGGTATTGACGTGTTTAATTGAACAAATGGTTTACTTCTTAATTTTGTATATTGCAGGAAGGTACATTGTCAGTGGATGAGCAGGTCATAATATAAATTTCAGTCCACACCTGTGGAGTAACGGTTAGCGCGTCTAGCTGCGAAACCAGGTGGCCCGGGTTCGATTCCCGGTTGGGGCAAGTTACCTGGTTGAGGTTTTTTCTGGGGTTTTCCCTCAACCCAATATGAGCAAATGCTGGGTAGCTTTCGGTGTTGGACCCTGGACTCATTTCACCGGCATTATCACCATCTCATTCAGATGCTAAATAAACTAAGATATTGATAAAGCGTCATAAAATAACCTACTAAAATAAAAAAATATATAAATTCTAAATACCGTAATCTTGTGTGACCATGTCGGTTTCATTTCAGATCTAATATGATAGAAATATATGACAGTATTAATTTATTTTGTGAGTTTAGGCTAACATTTTGCATTTAATTATGCATTTATCATGGTATCAATTCTCATGGGAGTTGTGTAATAGATTACAGTCGGCGAATCGGCTTGCAATAACTGTCTGTCAAACATCACTTAAGCAATGCTCTACAATTTAATGGCGCACTTTTAAAACTTCATGACTTAGCAGTAAAGAAACTTATTTATGTGTTTCTTTTCTTGAAACCCAGCACATATCTCACAAAATTTATTCACCAATTTGTGAATAGTTGTATGACACCTGGATCTTTCTCGAAATTGTCTTTGAAATTCACCAAGTTAACTGTGTTAGCACATTCAATGTGGGTTTAGATTTAAGACCTCTCCTGGCACCACATTATCATAATCATCCTATCACATCATCGGGGTAATGTAACTCCGCCTTCCAGGCGCCCCAACCTCAGAAGTGGGCTACAACTAAGCCACGGCCAGGAGAGAAGACCAGAAATGTCGAAAAGACAACCTGGTGGCATTGGATAAAAAAAAAAAAAACATTCAATGTGGAATGTAATACTTCAACTGATTTATTTTTCTTATGTGGTCACGGAAAAACAGATGCAATAGCATGGTAGCTTGGTGACCTTCATGATAAAATGTCTACGATACTCACAGATGAAACGAATTCCATCTGATGGAAAACCATTCAGCTGCTCTCCCCGTATACATAGGGTTAAAATTTCTGTGAATCCTCTGCACTTAGTCACAATACATTGAATATCTTGTAATAATTTTGTCAGAGTGAACCTAAGTAATGTCATTAATTTCAGAGGGTTATTCTCTGAGATATTTCAAACAAAACCTTTAATATAATTTCGCTCGTTTTTGCTTCCTTTCCGAGATCAAAATTATTTTATATGAAACATTTCATAGCGTGTTATGGGAAAGCCATTGATTTAATTCCTAATATGGTCAGTCAATTTAAGAGAGCTGCATGTTATTATTCGGTTGAATTTATAAAACAGTTATATTACCGGTTGTTTTGTATGATTGTGAAACTTGGACTCTCACTTTGAGAGAAGAACATAGGTTAAGGGTGTTTGAGAATAAGGTGCTTAGGAAAATATTTGGGGCTAAGAGGGATGAAGTTACAGGAGAATGGAGAAAGTTACACAACGCAGAGCTGCACGCATTGTATTCTTCACCTGACATAATAATTAGGAACATTAAATCGAGATGTTTGAGATGGGCAGGGCATGTAGCACGTATGAGTGAATCCAGAAATGCATATAGAATGTTAGTTGGGAGGCTGGAGGGAAAAAGGCCTTTAGGGAGGCCGAGACGTAGATGGGAAGATATTATTAAAATGGATTTGAGGAAGGTGGGATATGATGATAGAGAATGGATTATTCTTGCTCAGGATAGGGACCAATGGCGGGCTTATGTGAGGGTGGCCATGAACCTCCGGGTTCCTTAAAAGCCAGTAAGTAAGTAAGTGTGTTATGATAATAAATGATTGAAAGAATTTTAGTTTTGTGGTTTAAATGTTCGGAAATTTGATCCTAAGAAATGTAACTTTTCATTCTGAACAGGAATTTTACAGTATTACATTTGTTCAGATCAAATTTCTGCACATTTAAAGGACAAATCTATAATTCTTTCTATCATTTATTATCACAATACACTGCACTCTTAAATTGACTGGCATATTGGGAATTAAATCAGTGACTTTCCAAAACACGCTATGAAATGTTTCATATAGACTAAAACAATTCTTATCTCAGAAAGAAACCAAAAACGAGCAAAATTGTATTAAAATTTTTGTTTGAAATATTTGAAAGAATAACCCCTAGAAATGAATGACTTTACTTATGGTTCACCCTGTATATACACAACAGAACCGAGTATGGGAGGAGGGACTGATGTTTTGTATTTAATTTTCTGTGTGTCTGACATATTACGCAACCGTTGTACCACTGCATACAGGCTGTCGAATTCTTTCTTCAAGCACAGCAGTTTCTATCTTTCATTTTTTATCATTGCTTCATAATCATGTTAGGCTATCTCTTGTCATTTTTGTATAATTCTCATTGAACTTGACGTGATGTACTATTTCAAAATTGGGTGTAATTGTGTGCTAGAAATGAAATTCAAGATGTATGTATTTGTTGAAAGTGAATTCCTGCAACAAAATAATTATATCAGTATTGTAGGTTTATTGTGCGCTGTTGCCTCTTGGTAGTGATCGAAAGGGGTTCAAACTGGAGACTTTCCATTAGCTGGTGACAATATTACAGGTTACGACATTTCAAAACTTGGCTAGTCCACTAATTTTATAAAAGCCGTTCCTTCATGTTTGAACTGTTCCTTCTGTCTCGGTTCTTTTTCATTTCTTCGATTGTTTCTTCCTTTGTCTACCAGATGGCATCTTGAATTTTTCCTCTTTCTAACTTTTTCAATTTCTTTGTTTACTTCAGTATATCTTACCATCTGAAATATTTTCTTTACAGATTTTTAAAAATATAATTTTAAGTTTTATTTATAAATGCTTTAACTGCTAGGTGGTGATGCATGACTGGAAATGGTAGCATACTTTGAATTTTCATTGTAACATAGTAACTTTTAATCCAGCAAAGTGCTGTGTATTTGCGGATGCAAGCAGTGGTGGTAGCGGGGGCACCTGCTGTTGATTGGACAACAGGAACACCGGAAACGTTGACTGAGACCAGCTGTATATAAACAACAGCTTTTTCATTTCTTGGTATTTCTTGAATCCTGTAATTTTTAACACAGAATTCTGAATATTGATTCCAAACTATTTCATTACAGTAGAACCTCTATTATCTGTGATAATGAAGGGGATGGACTGAACGGTTAATCGAAAAAATCGGATAATCCACACCATAAAACATGTTTATAAATTAAGTGCATAATACACAATTTCGTAATTTCCCTCGTAGTCTTGTGTTTAACTTCTATGTAGTCATTAAAAGTTCGGTTGTTAACGACGGGTTTTTAAGGGCCAAGGGTTGATGATTGATGATTGTCTGTGGAAAGATAGGAATACTTGAAATCTCATGTTGTAGATTTACTTACACTTTATCCTTGGTTTTTTCTTCATTTTTGTTAAATGACGTACAGCTCTATCGCCAATCTACTACTCTGAAACATTAACAACAGTTTCTTCTTTCCCAAACCTCTCATTATTTGTAATTTGTTTCGATAATTAACACACTATGTTTTCTTTTGACAACTGTGGAAAACAATCTGCATAGAAGCTACACAGTACGGCCACTCGAACAGTAAGGCTAAGGACTGAATTGTACACGGGTTGTGGAAATTCTTTGGGTAATTTATTTCGAAGCAAGTAGTAATTATTTTACAAGTAATTATGTTGCCGATAGCGAAGCATTTCTGCTACATAGTTTGTACTGAGAGTAAAGACTTGTAATAAGCTTTTGTAGAAAAATTATGTAGGAACATAACGTACAGCATATATATATTTTCTGCAGCAAAAAGAAAATAGGAGCTAGAAAAAAAGTCGGATAATCCGACAATTGGTTAATAGGGTGACGGATAATCAGGGTTCTACTGTATTTCCTTTTGTGTTGGTGTTAAAATATATAGTGGCATGGCTAATATAATAATTTTGGTTGCTAGAATATTTGCACTATTTAAACATTTACTCCATATTATGTTTAACAAGCGACTGTCATCCACCGCTATGGAGTAACGGTCAGCATGCCTGACCATGAAACGATTGGGCCCGGGTTCAAATCCTGGTTGGAACAAGTTACCTGGTTGAGGTTTTTTCCAAGGTTTTCCCTCAACCCATTAAGAACAAATGCTGGGTAACTTTTGGCGCTGGACCCTGGCCTCATCTTGCCGGCAATATCACTATCCTATTCAGATACTAGGTAACCTTAAGAGTTGATAAAGCATCGTAAAATAACAATTAAAAAGAAAAAGTAACATGGGCTACTATTTGAGTCTTGAAAGCTGGAGTATTAACAGAGTTTTTCCTGCAGAGTAGGGCTCAGATTTAAAGGTGCTAAAGGTGGAAAACATTTATTTTTAGTGGCTAAAAATCTGAAAAATATGTGACAAAAAAAAGAAAAAAATATTTAATTATGTTTCAATTATTTTATGTGAATTAGCTCAGTTGGTAGAGCAGCTGGCTATGGACTGAAAGGTCCGGGGTTCGATCCCGAGTGGTGACGGGATTTTTCTTGTTGCCAAACTTTCAGAACGGCCTGGAGGTTCACTCAGCCTCCTATAAAATTGAGTACCGGGTCTTTCCCGGGGTAAAAGATGGTCAGAGCGTGGTGCCGACCACACCACCTCATTCTAGTGCCGAGGTCATGGAAAGCATGGGGCTCTACCTCCATGCCCTCCCAAGCGCCTTCATGGCATGTGACGGGGATACCTTTACTTTTTTTTTTTTATATAAACAATGTGCAGTACTCACCATTATAAATTAAGTTGTCTCGTCAACCGCTGAAGAATTACAATACGCATTGAGATTCATCCTCAAGTTGTGCATCGCAAATGGCTGACGATTATTGCGGAACACTGCCTTGTACTGGGGAAAAGAGCGCTCTGGCCACTGAGAAACAACATGCACTCCCTAGAGACATGTTTATGATTGAAAACGAAAACAGAGGCAGCTGATGTTTATAAAATTATAATTACTTCCTGAATCAGCGTTATGATAACTTACAAGGCACTCCTAAATGACACATCAGTCTTTGTGTGTGTTTGTTACAGTACGATTTTTTAGTGGTGACAGCTTTTATCACTTTGGGTGAGAGAACAAAGTGAATGGAGCGCTAGGCATGTTTGTTGCCATAACTACGTGCACTCTTAGATTACTGTATCTGGGGGTGGATGAAGGACATCGTATATCAGGTTAAGGTACAAACACGCGAAGAGTTGCTTCAACGCATTCTGGATGCCACGGCAACAGTAAGGAACAAACGTGTGAAGCTGCGAAATGCTATACGTGCGGTTCACACCCTTGCGGACCGTTGCCTTGAGATTCAGGGAGACATTTTCGAAAATTTGATTTAAATTCACTATGAATGAAAGAGACTGATACAAAAACAGTCAATTGTTTGTCTTTTAATTATTTTTTTGCATTTTTGTTAGTGAAATGCTGAAATAAAAGTTGTTTTCTGCCATTTTCAAATTACTGTAGCTCCATAAATATAAATGTGATCCTATTAATTTATTTATATTTTTTGTTTCAAATAACCTCAAGAATCATCTCCATAAACCGGGGCAGAACTTCGTGAATCACCCTGTATATTAATCACAGAAATTACAATATATTATTTTTAAACATTGACAAAACATGTGCACCAGAGTGCTGCATTGGAGTTAAATCGCTCGCTTGAACTCGGTCGAGTGTCGCACCCTCGAGTGAGATACGATCGGTCGTGATACGCTCGTAATAAATAGAAGCACAGTACAAGGTCATCTCACCGACATGTCTTATCTTGTATGGAAGGCGACAGATAAGATACACATATGTTTTGCTCACACGGTAAAAATAAGGCTTTATTTTCTGCGTTTATGACAAACGTTTAATGGAACGTACCAAAACAGGAACATGAAGTTATAAATAAAATAGTGTGAAAAACTTCGATATACAGTTATTATTGCTAATTAATAATTATTCAATATTTGATTTACCACATATATAATATGATAGGTCCATACATAGTCTTCCGCCTATATACTGCGACAATGTAGAAACGTTTTACAAAATATTATTGATATAGCAGTAGATTAATAACAATATTAGTACAGAGATAACGTCACAGAAAATATAATAAAACGAATAATCATGCTGCACAACTGTTACAGACGCAAAGATTGATACACTAATTATTAGAGATTATTATTATTATTATTATTATTATTATTATTATTATTATTATTATTATTACTAGAAAACTTGATACAGTTCTTGCATTATCGTGATTGTGTTCTCCGTTTATAATAATTACATTTACATCCAATAACATCTATCAGATGTGGCAAAAACAAAATCACTTCTGTGGGAGGGGGGACATTTATCTACATTTATATTACATTTTAAAGCAAGTTTTGTAGTTGTACTATGCAGAGGTTAGTTAAACACTGCAAAGTTTTGAAATGATAAACATCTATGATGTTACTACACAGTTCATCACTATAACAAGAACGAATGTCTAACGCTCGGCTTATACCGTTCGAGGATTTATCGCTCGTGACAATTTTACCCATCATGCATGTGCGCTACCTATCGGATTATGCTATGAACTACTTGGCGCTCGAGCGAAAACGTCCGATGCAGACCTCTGATGTGCACCAAACGAGGTTATGAAGTTATGGAAGTACTAGAAGGAAAGTTATACTTAAAGTAAACCAGATTCGGGAATAAGTAACGATATGTGTCGAGAAAATTCGTGTATAGATTAAAATATACTTTAATGTAATTTAAAATGTTTGGTTTGTTGTTCCATACTGTATTCTTGATTCAATTTCCAATTCATCATGTTTTATAATACTTCATCAGCTGTGAAGAAAAGTCAGTCAACTACTTCTCTTCCATAACCTACTACAACTTTCCTGTCCTTTAAAACCCGTAATTCCTGAGATATCTGCATTGTAGTGTATTTTGTTGTGGGATATATTTCTTTGTGTTTGTTTCATGCGTGCAGATTTGTTTACAGTTTGTATTTTTCATTATTTGAACCCTTTTCTAATAAGACTGTTGTAATTCCCACCCATTCCTGCATTTTATGAATTATTGGTGTTTTAATACACATTTGTTTGTGTGTGTTTGCTTGAATTAACCAGTAATAAACCCTGTAACTGACGTGCCATTCCTGTTGTTTTATCTGATTGCCAGTTTTCAATGATGGAACTAAAGTGGACCTGTTTAATCTCCAAGGAACGATTCCCGTGTCTTACAAAGGTAAGCAAATCCATGGACATGCTGCAGCGTTCTTCTGCCTTTGTCTCAGCAATCTTTCAGAAGGCTTCCTTAATTTCTCTCTCTTCTTACACCATGTCTCTTAAGTAATTTTTTTATTTTTCAGTTTGCTTTCTAAGTTTTTCTTTGTCTCGACTATTGTATCAATTTCTCTTCTACAATTGTTTTCTGCTTTTGTATTTCTCTTTCAAAATTCCTTTCATATATTTGTGTTCTTCTTCTGTTTTTATTGGTTTTGTGCATTTTAATTTGTCCTTCAAAATTTCATTAATTCATTTCAGTTTTTTGTAGGTAACTTATATTCTCTTTTTAAATTGTTTTCTATCTTTCAGTTAATCTTAAAAAATTACTTACCTAGTCTGTTCGTCCATGATTACTTTGTTAATTAGTTTTCTGTCTTTCAAAAGTCTTTAATATTTATCTCTGTTCTTCCAATATTTTTTTCTTCAATTGTTTTTCTCTTTCAATTTTACTTTTAAAATTTCATTCATTATTTCTGTTCTTCCAGTAATTTCTTCTTCATTATTCCGTTGTTCCAGTTTGTCTTTAAACATTTCTTTCATTTGTTTCTGTTTTTCCACTTTTCGTTTTCAACTTTTTTTTTGTTTTTCAACTTGACTTTTAAAGTTTCACACACTATTTCTGTTCTTCTAATAATTTCTTCTTCAGTTTCCTGCTGTTCAATTTATTTTTCAAAATTTCTCCCACTTGTTTTTCGGTTTTTCCACTTTTTTGTGCTTCAATTGTTTGCTCTTGCATTTGTCTCATGTTGCGACTGTTTCTCTTCTTTCAGTTGTTTTCCTTATTAATTTGCCTTACAAATGTGTTAGGGATTTCTTTCTTTTGAAAATCGCTGCTGTTAATATCTTTGGTAGTGTTTCTTCTCATATTCTTGCTCATTTTCTACATTCCACGAAAGCTTTCATTTGCAGATTGAATGGTGTCAAATTTCATCTTATTATCATCTTGCCTATTCACAACAGCTTTTAAAATTTAATTCCTGTGGACTGCAGCTTACTTTACTTATTTCTGATAATTTTGAGGTAGCTGTTTGTAGTGCATGTGATGATGTTGCATGGTGCATTAGGTATACTGATGTTCATATAATGTTGTTGTTGTTGTAGAAACTTGCATGTGTCATTATTTTATTGATGGAATGTAACAGGTGGTTATAATTAAACTGATGGTGTTCAGCGTGGCAGAACACGGACTGTAATGACTAGGGACCGGATTTTTATGTAATATCAAGGTGTGAAATATATACACATTTATGTAAGAAAAATAAGCTGAATATGTACCAAAATATGTAAAATCGTGAAAATATTTAGTATCAATATCTGCCAGGTATAGGATAGGTAAGACTCTCCAGTTGTGATTTCATAGAGCACCCGACTTTTTTACCGCACACTTGACACATTACTATTTTTCCATCTGTAGTGAAAGCTTCGTCCATCGCAATCCATGATTTTATTTTTGTCGTTAGGGTTGAAGATACAGGGGCCATTTTAGTTAGTCAAAAGCAGTAGATAAACTCACTTGCACTTTATACTGTAAGTACTAAAACTAGAGAACTGAGTGAAGTGAATGACACAACAGAACTGCAAGCACTGTTTCGCTTTACTGGATTAGGAGAAAATAAGAGGAGATGTGGCACACATGCATTTTAACTGCTCGCTGTAAGAAACAAAGTACCTACTAAAACCTCAAACTATAGGCATTTACAAACTGTTGTTTGAAAAGTGACATTCCTGTCTCATTCAGAAGGGTAGGATTATTCCAGCCGAGAACCATATTTTCTAATTGCTCGGAAAATGCCATTTCCTTACAGGTCTACTAAATTTAAAGTAAAGAGATCAAGAAATAACCTGAAAAGCTATTTATTTTACTCTTTCAACATCTTTCCAGTTTGTTCATTTACTCCAGCTTCTTCTCAAAAGTCGGCTACTTTATTGTGGCTCATGTCAGACTTGTCACGGGTTTTCCCTGGAAAGATTAGGAAGAGGTTGGATAAGGTTGCAAATTGCATGGGAACAGCTTGGTTAGGTAAAAAGGTTTTTTAAATCTGTATATTTCAAATTGTAAACTTCCCTAGCAGAAGTTTCTTTTTTCCTTTTACAAAAGTAAAAATGAATAAAACCCCTAAATATGATTTATGTAATACCAAGCCATAATATGTAATGTGGGGTAAATATGTAAAAATATGTAGTATCAAATTTTAATATATTAATGGTAATTACAAGATTCGCAAAGATTTGTTATTTATATACAGTTAGGTTGAAAGGAATATAATATGTAATTACATAAAAATCCGGTCCCTAGTGATGATCTTAAGAGTGTGAAACCTCATAGATATGCTAATTAAGCAATGCGCTCGCGAATTATGCCAAAAAATAGTTCCAAGTCTTGCCACCAGGTGAAAATATGGCGCTGTAAACGGTCAAAACGTGGTATGGGCGCAGGAAAAAGGCAGGATAGATCAAGCACATGATAACAGTGGTTCTGGTGCGTTTATTAAAAACTATGGTTTCAACATGGCCTCCCACATCAGCAACATGTTGCATTTGTAACAATGCATGATCGACAGTTGCTCGCAGCATAGCTGGTGAATCAGAGCGACATGTCGTTGTATTAGCCTTTAGCTCAGGTAGAGACCAGATACGTCCCTGATAGACATAATCTTTCAAATATTGGCACAACCGGAAGTTGCATGGATTTAGGTCAGGGGATCTTGAAGGCCATGCATCTGGAAATCATCTTGCATGAAAATAATGATATGGTCACAGTTGCGTTCTTGCAAAGCTGGAATTGTGTTGCACAAGCAGGTCCCTATAATGTGCAGATGTCACTCTACACTTAACAGGCCCGCAAGATGTTCATGTGTTTGATCTTCCTGCCTTTTTCCTGCACCCATACCACGTTCTGACTGCTTACAGCGCCATATTTTCACCTGGTGCCAAGATTTGGAACTGACAATTTTTTTGTAAAATTCGCGAGCTCATTGCCTAATTAGCATATGTACGAGGTTTCACACTCCTAGGATCATTACAATCAGTGCTGTGCCACGCTGAACACTGTCAGTTTAATTCTAGCCACCCTGGTATTTCCTCATTTTTGTTTTATTCTGATGTATCGTATTTAATTTTTTTCTTTGTAACTAGGCAACTAGAGTGTTCTTTCTTTTTTTTTTTCTTTGTTAATGTTTTTGTTCAGTCTTTTCTCGTATATTGGTGTTTGATGATGTTGAAATGTGGTTTCTAGAAAGTTCTTTTAAGGTGCGTCCAATTTTTGACACTTTTTTTTTAAATTCAGGTTTCACTTTCAAGTGATCTTAATCACAAATCATTTTCGGTCGCATTATTTATTCTTTCTCATACGAGTTTAATTTTATTTTCAGTTCTGTATTTGATCGTAGTTTATCGATATTTGTAGTACCTATATGTATTCTGTGTCTATGTTATGGAATATATTTCGAGCCTGTGTAATTTTAAGTGGTCACACAACTGTTTACAAGGTAAGATAAGTTGTACTGAGGGAAATATAAGACTTTTTATTCATATTCTCGGAATTCCATCAACAAATACAAATCCTAACAATGCAGTAAGTATTTACTCTTTTTCACTGTTTTATTATCATTGCATCACTAATCAGTATGAGATTTAATTTAATATCCTTGTTACTGAATGCATGTGTCGAAGTATATAAGTTTATTTTTGGTGTTTGTGTAGAAAGATAAATGCACTAAATTGACTCGGGGTGGGGTTTTCCAAACATCACTGTTAGCGAACATATTTTACTTCAAAAGAAACTATGCTTCCAGTCGTCATATTTCATCTGTGAACATCACAAAGTTGATGATAAATATAATTCAGATGAACAAGCCCTCTGATCATTGATTTATTTCACACCTAGTGGGCTGATGAATTCATACTTTTCATTGTCAACAAGTCGGTTTATCTGCATATAATATAATTATTTGCAGTATAAGATTGGTGGTTCTGTATTTTAAATCGAAATACACAACAGCCCACTTCAAATTGAATAAGAAGATTTTCTTCATGAATTTTATTTTCTCATGTGAGAAAATTCTGAATTTGGATTGTGATTATGACATATTTCTGATTTTATTTTTGCTGAATACTAGACAATGAAGCCATTGTCTCTTCTTGATTAGTTTTGGTTTATTTCGGATTCATTTCCAGTTTGTGTACCTCATATGACGAGTATAGTTATATATACGGTAAGAATTTGAATCTAAATCTTCCTACTCTTTTCTACCAGAGGCCTCTGTAATTGTTGCGGTGATATATGATATAAAGAGTTGAGAACTGATAGTGGCGATCCTCAACATAGAATTTGGATTCTATTCTTTATTACTAAATAAAGTAACGTCACCATATTCTCGACTGTGCTTGGGCATGGA
Organism: Periplaneta americana; assembly: GCF_040183065.1. NCBI lineage: Eukaryota > Metazoa > Arthropoda > Insecta > Blattodea > Blattidae > Periplaneta > Periplaneta americana. The sequence goes on along the minus strand of NC_091124.1, from coordinate 352,362 downwards.
TTCGAATGCCGTTGGGGTCGATTACCTCTTTGGGATTTTTCCGAGGCTCTTCCAGTTGTAAGGCAAATGTCAGGTAATCATATACCAATTCCTTGGCCTCATCTCACTATCACCAATTCCACCAACAATACTTAATTGGGTAGTTGCTACAGCATCGTTAAACAATTTAAGAAAGGTAATTGATCTTCTTAAAGTATTAAATATTCACATGAGGCCAGCTACTTTTTGCATACATAATGGATTTTTTTCCCATCTGGAAGTGTATTGTTCTTAACTGTGCTCAAACCCATGATACTTGGGTCTAAAGGCATGTAGTTTAACCGTAACATATCGAGGAGACACACATGAATTTTGACAGAAACCTCATTCATGTAAAAATTATTGGAATGGAACTGATAGAGTGCAGGGGACTATACTGAATGCAGTGATATGGCAGAATTTTTAACCCTGTGAATTTATTAATCAAGAACTATGAAGTTATTAATTTCGTTCTGATTCCTGTTTATTTTTCCACGAAGTGTTTTCAAATGGGATCACCATGCAGTTACTAAATCTAAGTGGTACCATACCTGTGCGATTCAAAGGTAAGGAATATACAGTCATAATAAAAATGTAACTCACATTTATAAAGGTTTATATTATTTTTACATATATAACTGCATATAACATTGCTATAAGAAACCTGTGTATAAAAATATGAAGAAATAACCTAATCAGTGGGCCATGTTCAGAAAATGGCAGACTTTGACAATTTGTAAAACAAGAGAACATCATTTACTGTTGCTAAGTCAAAGCCTGATGTTCTCTTGTTTTACAAATTGTCAAAGTCTGCTATTTTCTGAACATGGCCCACTGATTAAGTTATTTCTTCATTGTTTTTATACATAGGTTTGTTATGTTAATAATAATAATAATAATAATAATAATAATAATAATAATAATGTTTATTGTCATAAAAATACAATACAAAGAAATTGTAAATTTACAAAATTCTAGCACTCCTCTGAAAGAGAGTGTTCTCATGCTCAGGGGAGGATTCGATACAAATTAATTTACGTGCATAAATTACAATAAAATGACATCTAAAAATTAATAATTACTCATAAGTTGTTTACATACATTTTTAAATTTCAAACTGTTGGAAGTAAATAGATGTGGGTATTTCTTTATTAATTTGTTATAAATTCTAGAGCCGATATTAGTACTTTGGTTGAAAGCTATGCTTGTTGATCTGGAATATGTGTGATTTTTATGTATAAGATTTAATAATAATGCATTGATATAAATTTGATGTATTTTCAAGACTTTAAATTCTAAAACAATCAGTACCAGTAGGTTTTTTAGACATATTTTAGTTATTCTTCTCTGTAATAAATCTAATGGATTAAGGTTAGTTTTATAAGTACTATTTCGCCCTAATATTTCTGTATTGGGTTATAGACTGAAACAAGGCAAGGTAAACTGTACATAGTACATCCATTGGTAACTAATTTCGTAACTGAACAAAGTAATATATAATTCTACGTAATTTATTATAAGGTAGTTGATTTGTTTGTCTCATTTCAGATGTTTATCAATAATGATTCTTAAATATTTAACCTCTGAAGATTAATTTATAATTGGACAATTAGAGCAAATTCTGGAACAACCAAAATTGTGTAATGTAATGTTTAGAGGAGAATTAGGTAATGTTAAATCACTATGTTCTATATTTAGAAAAAACACACGGTATATATGTTTTATATAATTATATACCAACAGTACGATTTATAAATTGTCAGTTTTTTATTTTTGGAATTATGAAAAATGAATTTATTCTAGCAATGGTCTTCATCCCCTCTACCTGACATATTAAGATCCAATCCCGCTCAATAGAATAGTACTACAGTTTACTTTCAGAAATTGTGCTGTATTATGTTGCTATTTTACATCAGATTTACTAATTGGTTAATGATGGCTAGATATGTTAAGTTATTCAGTAAGTATAGCATAATATTGTTCTAATGCATATATTATTCTCAGCTGATCACACTTGACGCACGACTTTCAATAACTAAGCCACATAGTCATCCAAAACATTGTTGATCTGAACATGAAATTCACATCTATTAACAATTCCTGATTTGATTTTCCTTAGAAATATGTTATGGATATATGTGGGATGTTTCCCGTACATAACAACTGTTTTTGCTGGTCAAAGCCCCCTTCCAGCTCCCTCAATAGTATGAAAATGTCACAATATTAATTGTATTTATAGGATTACTTACAGACAGTCGTGCGAAATTTGTTGTCTACATACAGGTGGACTTTTTTTTTTCTGGAACTGTACATAATAATGATCCAACATTCACTTTGTCACTACAGTTCTGCTCTGTCCAGAATGTCAGTGGTGTACATTAGCAACTTCAGACAACCACATTCATAGAACTCCAGGAGCCATGACCTGTAATCTGGCTGGCCACAACTTAATCTATTTCACTTGGCATAACTCTGAAGTAAAGTAATTTTACAAAAAATATGATAGGACATAGTAATCTTGTTTTTACTTCCACATTGCACCCTTCAAATATTTACACTTATTTTTGAGTTGCTCTGTATGTCCTTGCCATTTTTTGTAATAATTTAAATATGGTATCACTACGACCTCACAAATCATTGCAAGTTACTGTTTTCAGGTCACATATACAACATTCCTATATGCATCTGGCTGATGGACACTCACCCCAACAACGCCCCAATGTGTTACGTGAAGCCTACACCTGATATGCACATCAAAGTGTCGATATTTGTGGACCACAACGGAAAAATATATTTGCCATATCTTCATGACTGGGTTCCTGTAAGTATTCAGGCAACAATAAAACTGATTGTATCGAAGGTGATGTGGAGTTTTTCTATAATAATATAAATTGGTCTTCCCACTTGGAACATACGTGCCAAACTTAAAATTAGTTTTGGCTTAAGAGTTTAAAGGCACGGTCACACGTCGCTACTTTTGCTGCGCAACTTTTGTACTGCAGCTGCAAAAGTTGCGTGTCATGTTCACACGTAAGCCAAAAGTAGCGCGCTGCACGCTACTTTTCGTGCTGTACAACCCGAGTGCTGCAAAAGTTGCAACTGGAGGTTGTAAGTCTGTTCACACGCAAGGCGCTACTTTTGCAGCTGCAGTCATGCTGCAGGTTTCCATCTCCGTGTTAACTTCTCAATATACATTTTGTGGTTATGTTCGCATTATTAAGAAACTCATGCGAAAGCTTACTTATATTCTATTTGCTTTTCTGTACTAACTAGTATTCAGAAATTGGCATTATTTTTACTATAAAGCTTTTAAAAACACCTATATACTTAAATGATAACCAACAGCATATTCACGTAATCAATGTTGGCAACCCTCCTGTTTGAAATCACAATACAGAAAATTAAAAAAAAAATGAATTATATCGTCAGCAAATATGCTCAGACTGTGTTGTGCATTTAATAACTGTTACAAATAATTTATTTTAATCACATCTAACATTAAAATATAACCAAAGAATAAAAGTATCATTGGCACATATGGGTGGCAACACTGGTTGCAACCGCAGCAAAAGTTTCAACAAAACCGATATTAAAAATGCTGCGGCTGCAACCCTGAGAATCCTGTTCACACGTCGCTACTTCTAAGCTGTGCGCAGCATGGAGAAGTAACGGGCAGCAGGTTCGGCAGCGCTAATTTTCGGGTTGCACCGTTGTTCACACGTCGCAGTACGAGAGTTGCGCAGTTTTTTATACTGCAGCGCTGCAAAAGTAGCGACGTGTGACCGTACCTTAAGAATGTCACTTTACACGTTGGCTCTCTTTTATGTTTCAGTTCAATCTATTCTGTCTTATATCTTATTATGGTGCCATGCATAGTCATTCAGAGAATATTTATCATTACTAGTGACTTAGAGTTGTTTTGAAGTTGAGGCCAAGAGATTTTTGACGTGGTATCTCTATAGAATGTAATATTTTAACTCTCATTGGTTTGTATGTTTACAAGGCTGCTTTATTTTACAAAACTAATGTAAAGTTATTTACACAAATTAAGATATTCATGATTTCACAAGTAATACCGGGTGTTTCAAAATGAATATCTGGGTTTTAAGGCTTTGTAGTATTCATTACATTTAACGTACAATTATAAATAATACACCAAATGAAAGAGCAACTCAAACAATTTTGCTACAAGTGCTCATTTAATTTTGTTTACAGAATTCTTCAGATCTTCTAGGTCTAATTCAAGTTATGATTGTAACATTTGGGGAGCAGCCCCCTGTGTATGCCAAGCAACGTGCTGATAACACACCATATCCAACTGCTCACTGTGAGTACACTTACAAAGATTCACCATTCAGTGAATTTTAGCTTCCTAAATTCACTGTATTCAGAATCTTATGCTTTCTTTAACAAGTTATATTCATGAAATATCATTAGTATGCAAGGAAGATTTCGTATTTGCTAGATCTGGCACTAGAATTAGCAACACGCTTCAGCTTTCTTTACCTTCAGGAAAGTAACCTTGTTACCCATTAGATAACGGTCTTGATGGGCCAAACTGCTATCGTGGGTGGCTTGGAGAAAGACAGTGTCTCGGCAGGGATCAAATCACGGCCACTGGGCCACGACTGAGCAATCTGCGCCAGATGTGTCGGTCTTACTTTGAAAGGAAGAAAGTCTGGTCGGGTAAATATGCGTGAATTGTATTGCTGTAGAGCACACTAGCACCTACAGTTTCTGTTGTTTGAATGTTGTGTTCACTAATGAAGCATCATCAGGGATTGTGATAACTCCAGAATACATATACTCACTCACATGACGTTATTCTACAGGGTGAATAAAATATAAGTGGACAAATTTTTAGTGCGAGTTCCTCACACCAAAATAAGAAAAAAAAAATCATATAAACATAAATACGGAAATGCCTAGTTTATGAATTATTCCAATACAAAGACACATAGCCATATTTCAATTGAAATGGACTATATTCACAATGATACATTAACAGTGTACTTGTACAAATTGTTTTCAGTTTACAATTCATAACAAATATTCAAAATGTTCTCTGCCTGCTTCTACACACGCATGGACTTGTCAGATCATTGATTGTTTTACCCTTTCAAGGACCCCAGGACGGTTTCCAGTGGTTTCACAGGCATCGGCTCTGAAATCTGCATCGGCACTATGAAATCTGCATCGACATGGGGAACTATTAATAATGGAATTCCTCAAGGATCAATATTAGGTACCCTACTTTTTCTAGTGTTTATAAATGATCTTGCCCCCCCCTAATAAAAGATGTAGGTCATCCCATATTATTTGCAGATGACACAAGTATAGTAATTACAGCCAATAACTCCAACACATTCCAATCTTCAACAGAGGAAATTCTCGTCAAAATATGTGAGTGGTTCTCAGTCAATAAATTGGTATTAAATTGTAACAAAAGTAACATAATTCAATTTAAATCCTGTCCAAATTCAACGTCGCAAATTTCTAGCGCAATAATTAACAATAGGTCACTATTAGAAACAACAACAACCAAATTTCTTGGCTTAAAACTCGATAATGTATTAAATTGGAAAAATCATATTAAAGAAATTACTCCTAAACTAAATTCAGCTTGTTTTGCTATTAGATCTATGCAAAAGATAATAAATATCAGTACTTTAAAAACATTATACTTTGCATACTTCCACTCGATAATGAGTTTTGGAATAATATTCTGGGGAAATTCCACAGATAGTAACAGTATATTCCTATTACAAAAAAAGAGTAATTAGAATAATAGTAGGTGCCAAATCTAGGGAATCGTGTAGGACTATTTTAAAAAAACTACAAATAATGCCCATGGCTAGTCAGTATATCTTTTCATTAATAATCTTCCTCGTATGTAATCGTGAAAACTTTGTAACTAATTCAACAGTTCATAGCATAAATACACGTCAAAAAATGACTTTCATACTCCATCGGCAAGTCTATCGTGCTATCAAAAAGGAGTGCGTTATATGGCAGTAAAAATCTTTAATAGCCTCCCTATTGATATAAAAATAAAACTCAAAACGTAAAATTATTTAGGGCCAAATTAAAGAAGTACCTAATTTCTCACGCCTTCTATTCTGTAGGTGAATTCATGACATTCAATAACGCTTCATGAAATTGATACTAAAACTTTGTGTTGTACTAGTAGTCTATATTGTAAATCTCTTCTGTATACATTTCATCTAGACTGTGACTATAAATTAAGACTTTATAATAGTATTAAGTTTTTTGACTTGTTCCATATTCTAGCTGTAAGCATGTATGAATACCATGGAATGTTAATAAATACAATAAAGTTGATTGAGTAGGCTATCTCTGCATTTTGAATATCTGTTGCATTGAACTAGAGCTTTTAGGTGCCCCTGCAGAAAAGTCCAAAGGATTGAGGTCAGACGAATGTGCAGGCCATGAAATTGGTCCTCCCCTACCTATCCATCTCAAAGGATATCCTGCCATGGTTAGGCTCTCAAATGTAACTGAACTGCCTTACAAGTTACAAGCATAAAACAGACTAACCACGACTGTAAACAAATTTCCTTGGCAACGCATGGCCATCTGGTTACAGTGTATAGTCTTAGAAAAAAATTTTCTTGCACAGATAGAGTACTTTATAAGTCCCAGAAAGGAGGCAGTGCACATGATCAGACATACAACGAAACAAAACTAATTTTATTACCTCAACTAGTTCTTCTCTTGTGAACCAGGTCGCTCGTCCTCTGATCATGCCACTGCCTCCTTTCTGGGACTTATAAAGTATCTGTGGAACAGAACTTCTTTCTAAGACTGTACATAAATTGGTACACATATATTGATAATATCAGTCGGTTGCCTGCGAAAGTTAATTATTTGTACCGTAATAAACTTTGTTGGATTGTATCATGGCTGAAACATGTTGAATATCATATCCCCTTGCTCATAAACTAGGCATTTCTGGACTTACTGTATGTTTATATGAAGTTTGTCCCTGTATATTTACTTTTTAGATGTAAAAATTCGATCATGAAGAATTCACTTCATTGACATTATGTAAATTCATTTTTAGTTTATATTCCGTAATTGTTGATTTCTGTTGTTAAAATGGTGCTTCATATGTTTGGAACTGCTATATGGATACTTAATGATGAAAGAGCTACATCTAATCGAAACATTTATTTGTCCATTTATATTGGAATTTAAGGTTCATAATCAATATGTAATCTTTTTAAGTTTCGTGAGTATTTAAGCATAAACATTGAAATGAGAGAAAATATGTTAAATTGTTCATATGAACAGTACCCACTGAACAAACTTATTCATGGCCTCCTGCATCAATTGAAAATCCGTTTGTTCAGATCCGTGAAGTGAGCATCATCTGATGGATTACAAAAGAAGTGCTCATCTGGAATTCTTAAGAAATTGTAGCTCAATGGACGAGCTGTTCGAATTTTTATTAATTTTTCCACAATCTTGAGAATGTAAGCTTTTTAATTGAATGGTAAAACATCACAACCGAAGCTTTTATGTGCTCAGAATTTCGTTAAAAGAATCGGGCTTATAGAATTCAGTAATACTAATATCTTGTGAGGCTTAATGAATTACATTTATGAATTGCATGCTAGACAGTCTCTTCCTCTAACCCCAACAAATCCTGCAAAAGGAGTTACCGTCGTGCACTCTTTGTTTTTAAGACTACAGTGTCCAGTTTAATACTTGTGGGTACATAATTCATCTTGTGATGGGAGTTAAGGAGAGTTGGAAATCACAAAGGAAGCTGAAGTATTCTTAGAAAACCTGCTGCACTGATGTTTTATGCATTACAAGTCTTATGGCCGGTTTTTCCAAGTATTGTTAGAAAATTTAACGACTGTTAAACTCTAAACAGTTTGTTAATTAATAAAATTGTATGTTTTCAACACCAGTTTGGTTTAACAGATTGTTAACAGTTTGTTAATTTTAAATGTAGGATTTCAGGCAGTTAACTCGTTTAACAGTTAGTTAAATATGGCCGATGTCCCCACAGCTGTTCGAACAGAAGTTGCGAAATTAATATTTTGTGTCTCTCTGTAGGGAATGTTTAGCATATGACTGGTAATATAACATTTAAAAAATACTTTGTACTGTTTAAATACATCAGTGTTATTTTATTTCTTTCGTATTTCGTATCCATAATAGCAATGAGGAAATATAACCTTACTTTGTAATTATTATTCAGCACGTCACCTACAACTTTCATTTGTCAACTGTTTGCCTACTGTAACAGGTTGTCATTTTATGCAAGTTTCATGACTCACTCTATAATATAGAATTTAAAGATTAATTTTAGCCAATCAAAAATTGTCTTACATGTGTAGAATCATTACCAACTGCTGTTGAGTAGTTAAAATACAGTAGTGCTAACAGACGTTATAGTTAAGTGTTGGTTATCTTAAACAAAATTATGTTGAACAAATGGAAAATATATTAAAAAAACGTTAAAACTAAACAGACTGTTAATTTAACATTCGTAAGCAAAATTAAACATTACTTGGACAAATTGGCCATTACACTTGCTAAGAATAAAGTTGGCAGTTCATCAGTTCATACCACCATATTTTTAAGTTAATATTGAATTTGATATAATTTTCACTTTGAGAATAAGAGGCACAGCATGCTTATGCTTTCCTTGTTGGCATGGATATACAGTGACACTTGATACGGACCAAACTCGCTCATAGCACTGTAGTAGTATCCTCCAGTATGAATGTGAAAATTCTTTTTAGGTAAGAGATAAACTCTCACTTGGTCTACCAGTTTTTAAATATTACAGATGATAGACGAAATGAGGGGGAAGTACATAGTGTTGATGCAATGATAGAGGGGGAAATGGGAGTAACCCATGAAAAAAATCCTCTGCAACATTTGCTTTGTCCACCAAAAATTCCATCATGACCTCACCTGGGATTGAACCTGCTCCATCGCAGTAGAACAGGCATGTCAATTGATGCCCACAGGAGCAAGTGCGCGCTTTAGAGCCCAGGAGAGCCTGAGCGCTTTACAGCGGAAAGGAAAGAGACAGACGAAAGAGGTAGTATATGCCGCTTGGTCGAGCTATATTCAGGGATGGCCAGAACTGATTCAATGGATAAAGGGAAGAGAACTTATTAAAACTGTATCCATGGTAATTTTTAGATTTGCCTAAGAAGTATAAGTGCATTATAAGAATGTAAGTTTTAATTTTAATGCTCATTTTTCACAAGTTTCATTTTTTTATTCAAAAGAAATATTTTCTCAACTTTTCTTATAGAAAAGTGAAAATTTCAGGTATAGGCCTATTTATTTAGTAGCCTTACAGAATGTTTTCGTAAATCTAATTTACCGTAAATACGTATTACTGAAGATAGTGTATTGAAAATTTTGAAAATATTCGCATGGAAATTGTTTGTAAGGAAATGAATTAACAAAGCAACTACTGTTACATCACAAGCAAAAAATACGTGCCCATGTGTTGTAAAAATGTCAGCTCTATAGCTTCAGCAGATTTCGAGAAAATAATTTAATATTCTGATGATAGGAAGTTGCTCACAAATATCACCTTAAAAGCATAATGCGATAAGAGTTTTGTTATGGAATATTAGTTACACTTAAAAGAGATACAGTACCTAGGTAACTCTTCTTAACTCTCTATTATGTTATTAAGATTTAAAACACAAGTGCAATATTAAGAAATCAGTGTTAGTACTTTTGTTTTACAGACAATATAGTTAATATTAAACAGAAAGAAGCCATATAAAAATAACGACATAAAATTTCACGTTCCGTTTAAAGTTTGTGCACAACTGTTTTCTTAATCCAACAGGTTGCTTATTCATATACACAACCCTTCCTCTTTCCATACTTAGCGCTTGCTGCCTACGCACGACATCAAGGTCAGAAAAATGCGCTTGCTTTGACATCACTGCAGTAGAAGAAGGCTCTTGAATTGAGTCACATGCAGTTTTCTCACCAAATAGTGTTGTAATTAGTCTTCACCAGAAAATAGCGGGACACAAATAAGTAGTGTGTCAATCATCAGGTGTACAAACCCAATCAATAAATTTCGGAATACAGTAATATATAGCTGAAATATAATATTTTGTAATTTATATTCCCGACGTTAATGAACTTCCTACAATCTAAAATTTAAGGCTATTATTTTTACTTTTCTGTGCCAATATTCCTGTTGGGAGGTATTTTGAAGTAGGTTTTTGTCAGGGACATTGAGTTAAAGTTGAGGGCAGTGGCTGGAAGCTGGAAGATCTGGTCACACTATTCATGTCACATGTTACTTGTTCACTGACTCACATACATGCTTGTCGAGTTGTTAGTTATTTTGTCACATTAGTTGTGCAATGAAAGTAGCTGAAATAAACTTACGCATTGAAATGCTTATTAGAGTTGTATCATTGTGAATTATCAGTACGTTGTTACAGTGTTGAATAGGATTTATAACCAAATTACGAAACTGTCATTGGGAAATAAAAAAGAAAGGGTCATTTTCAAAATGTCTATTGTCTTCCTGGTAACGAAATTGAGCTCCCTATGTCTCTGCATTCTTCAAATATAACTCTACATACAGTTATCATGATTTGGCTTCAGGATTCAGGATGCCTTCTAAACCACTAAATTTTGCAATAAAAGTGACTATTGGAATCAAACTGACTCTTGTCCACAGCAAAATTTGGGATAAAATATCAGTTCCACATAAGCCTGCTATCAGTCCCTATCCTGTGCAAGATTAATCCATTCTCTACCATCATATCCCACCTCCCTCAAATCCATTTTAATATTATCCTCCCATCTACGTCTCGGCCTCCCCAAAGATATTTTTTCCTCGGGTCTCCCAACTAACACTATATGCATTTCTGGATTCACCCACATGTGCTACATGCCCTGCCCATCTCAAATGTCTGAATTTAATGTTCCTAATTATGTCAGGTGACTCATGACTATTAATGTAGAAAAAACAACTTATGAATTATTTACACTAAAATATAAACCATTGAATATTAACATAAATTATAATGATAAACCACTCAAAGCAGTTGATGATGCCAAATACTTGGGCATCACTTTCGACAGAAAACTTACTTACTTACAAATGGCTTTTAAGGAACCCGAAGGTTCATTGCCCCCCTCACATAAGCCCGCCATTGGTCCCTATCCTGTGCAAGATTAATACAGTCTCTATCATCATATCCCACCTCCCTCAAATCCATTTTAATATTATCCTCCCATCTATGTCTCGGCCTCCCCAAAGGTCTTTTTCCCTCCGGTCTCCCAACTAACACTCTATATGCATTTCTGGATTCGCCCATACGTGCTACATGCCCTGCCCATCTCAAACGTCTGGATTTAATGTTCCTAATTATGTCAGGTGAAGAATACAATGCGTGCAGTTCTGTATTGTGTAACTTTCTCCATTCTCCTGTAACTTCATCCCTCTTAGCCCCAATATTTTCCTAAGCACCTTATTCTCAAACACCCTTAACCTATGTTCCTCTCTCAGAGTGAGAGTCCAAGTTTCACAACCATACAGAAGAACCGGTAATATAACTGTTTTATAAATTCTAACTTTCAGATTTTTTGACAGCAGACTAGATGATAAAAGCTTCTCAACCGAATAATAACAGGCATTTCCCATATTTATTCTAAGTTTAATTTCCTCCCGAATGTCATTTATATTTGTTACTGTTGCTCCAAGATATTTGAATTTTTCCACCCCTTCGAAGGATAAATCTCCAATTTTTATATTTCCATTTCGTACAATATTCTGGTCACGAGACATAATCATATACTTTGTCTTTTCGGGATTTACTTCCAAACCTATCGCTTTACTTGCTTCCAGTAAAATTCCCGTGTTTTTCCTAATCGTTTATGGATTTTCTCCTAACATATTCACGTCATCCGCATAGACAAGAAGCTGATGTAACCCATTCAAGGCGAAGGGCTAACAACCCATCACCGTAAAAAAAAACAGCTTGTTACGAATCCCTACAATAAGCCTTGGAATAGGACTGAGTCTCTGGCACAGAAAACCTAGTTGGAAAAAACATACAACAAACATCTCAGAAAAGGTTGAAAAGAAACTGCAAATCCTGAAAAGGTTAGCTGGTGCTAAATGGGGCTGCTCAAGGAGAGTCCTTAATACAACATACAAAATGTATATTAAACCAAACCTCTTGTACTGTTCTGAAGCTTTAATAACAGCAGCAAATGCTAACATCAATAAACTTGAACAAATACAAAATCAGGCTCTTTGCCTAATCACTGGAGCAGTTAAATCCACACCTGTTGATGCCATGCTTGCCTTAACACGGATCCCATCAATAACAACAAAAATAGAAGAACAAGCACTGCTCCAACATGAGAAAATGTTACGACTGCCATAAATGGACAGAAAAGAACCTCCCTTCCTCAATCCTTAAAACTCATAGTAGTTTCCTAGAAAAGGTAACACAGATTAAATCTAAATTGAGCATTCCTAACACAAGAGAAAATTTACTTATAAGAGAAAATCCATTGGAATTATTGCAACCTACCTTCAGTTTGGAATTAACAGAGGAAATAAGTAAATTAGACACACCAAAAGAAATACAAAAACTTCTAACACTGGAAACGATCGATACTAGATACCCTACAGAAGAATGGCTACACATATATACTGACGGATCAACCACAGAAAACCTTACTGAAGCTGGAGTTACATGTACACATTTTTCCTTTTATCATTCTGTTGGCAGAGACACAACAAATTATGATGGTGAAATAGAGGCTATACACATTGCTCTCCGACAATTATTAAATCTTCCCTTAAATAAATATAACAAGACAGTAATTCTTTCAGATTCTAAAGCTGCAATTCAGGGAATAGCCTATGTTCAAATGCTACAAAGAAGTCAACAAAAATAAGGGAATGCTACAAAATGTTATCACAACTCCAAAAAGTTAATAAGATTGTCCGTCTCCAGTGGATTCCAGCACACTGTGGAGTCAAGGGGAATGAAACCGCAGACACACTTGCCAAGAAAGGCACAACAATAAAACAAAAGTCTAAATTTAATTTCTCATATTCCTCAATAAAACGCTTGATCACTACAAAATTTTCTCATTCATACCTACAAGAAATAGAATCCAATGCTAAAGACAAAAAATGGATTACACTACTTTCCAACCCAGATATAATCCCCCAGAGACCAAGGAAAACAGCAGTTGCAGCCTTCAGACTATTGACAAATCATGACTGTCTAGCAAGTCATCTCTACAGAATAGGTATCTCAGCTTCACCCATATGTGTCCTGTGTAACAATCCAGCAGAAATGAATGAAGACCTGTGAAGCATTAAGATCAGAAGAAACTACAGTTCAAAAGTATTGGAAAGCACGACTGCTAATGGCTTCATTGCCAGATGCAAGGCACTAGACAACAACAACAACAATTGTCAGGTGAAGAATACAATGCATGCAGTTGTATTGTGTAACTTTCTCAATTCAGTGTAACTTCATCCCTCTTAGCTCCAAATATTTCGGAATATATATGATAAGAACTTTCTTGTGTTAAATATTAACGTACCTTGTTAACATGTTTCGACCTATTTTCGGTCATCTTCCAAATATTTTCCTAAGCACCTTATTCACGAATGTCCTTAATCTCTTTTCCTCTCTCAAAGTGGGAGTCCAAGTTTCACAACCATACAGAACAACCGGTAATATAACAGTTTTATAAATTCTGACTTTCAGTTTTTTTTTAAGACTGAATGACAAAAGCTTCTCAACCGAATAATAACAAGCATTTCCCATATTTATTCTGCGTTTAATTCTCTCTAGAGTGTCATTTATATTTATTACTCTTGCGTCAAGCTATTTGAATTTTTTCCCCATTTCGAAGGATAAATTTCCAATTTTTATATTTCCGTTTCGTACTATGTTCTGGTCACGTGATATAATCATAAACTTTGCTTTTTTTGGGGGGGGGGGGTTTACTTCCAAACCTATCTCCTTACTTGCTTCAAGTAAAATTCCCGTGTTTTCCGTAACAATTTGTGAATTTTTTCCGAACATATTCACCTTATCCATATAGATAAACAGCTGATGTAACCCTTAACTATTTTGTGTCCATTTCTGGAAGATTAATGATAATGTATCGACTTAAACCATACAGTTGATAAATGAAATCAGTACCTTTCTTGTAGAACTGTAGAAAGTGTCATTTGTGTGTAGTCCAGAAAACGAAAGTTCATTTTACTGGGTGTGTGTTAAATGGTTTCTTTTATGTAAGTCTTTTTGAATAATAGTTCAAGAAAGTAAGCTATAAACAGTAATATGATTTGCAATATGATACAGGAATTTTTTTTTCTAATGGCTGGTACTCAGTGTTCGTCATTCACCCAACATAAAAGAACTGAATTGTTACAAAACACACAAAATGTACAACGAGAAAGTATGTGTCAGGTTGAGTAATTCTTGGAGAATGTCTTCGAACCATATACAAATAAATTAGCTGTGTTTCTGCAATGATATTTGGACATCCCATAAATCAGCATCTGATACGTAATTTTCAACTGGTGTGTTGTGTGTTGCAGCCTACATGCCCATGCCAGGGGCTAGCAGTGGGCCCAGCAGCACCCAGCCCTACTTGCCGTACCCGGCCACCTCGTCGTATCAGCCATCCACGTCCACGCAGTACCCCTATCCGCCTTACCACTCTCCGATGTACCCCAACAGTTGGGGGTACCCATATCCACCACCAGTGCCAACCCAGGGCTACCCACCACAAACGGTAAGGGTAGCATAAATTAATTCTATGTCTGCCTCAGCTGTTCCTCCTGTTCTTCTTCTTCACCCTCCCCCTTCTTCTCAGTACGTTGCTGAACACGTGCTGACTTGTTAATCTTTGAAAACTTTTACATGTACTGAGTTCCCTCATATCAGCTCTCTCGTTTGTTTGTAGTCTCCGCCTTCAAGCAGTGCTGCCACCAGCGCGAGTAGTGCTACAGGAACAATCACAGAAGAGCACATCAGAGCTTCCCTGTTGTCAGCAGTGGAAGATAAACTGCGACGGCGCCTGAGGGAGCAGTTCTCTCAGACCCAGGCAGAGCTGGAGACTCTGGGACGCACCCAGCAGGAGTTGGTGCAGGGCAAGAACAAGCTGGACGACATCCTGGCACGGCTGGAGAAAGAACAGGTAAGGGTGAAAGTATACAATACAGTGATTTTATCATACAGTCTTAGAAACAATAAAATTGATGATGCGACTCTTGGCGGTGAAAAAGTTCAAGTTTTGAAGTGGCTTTTAAGGAACCTGTAGGCTCATTGCCACCCTCACATAAGCCCGACATTGGTCCCTATCCTGAGCAAGATTAATCCATTCTCTATCATCATATCCCACCTCCCTCAAATCCATTTTAATATTATCTTCCCATCTACGTCTTGGCCTCCCTAAAGGTCTTTTTCCCTCCGGCCTCCCAACTAATACTCTATATGCATTTCTGGATTCGCCCATACGTGCTACATGCCCTGCCCATCTCAAACGTCTGGATTTAATGTTCCTAATTATGTCAGGTGAAGAATAAAATTCGTGCAGTTCTGTGTTGTGTAACTTT
Organism: Periplaneta americana; assembly: GCF_040183065.1. NCBI lineage: Eukaryota > Metazoa > Arthropoda > Insecta > Blattodea > Blattidae > Periplaneta > Periplaneta americana. Next base: position 336,707 of record NC_091124.1, on the reverse strand, counting down.
CTCCATTCTCCTGTAACTTCATCCCTCTTAGCCCCAAATATTTTCCTAAGCACCTTATTCTCAAACACCCTTAACCTAAGTTCCTCTCTCAGAGTGAGAGTCCAAGTTTCACAACCATACAGAACAACCGGTAATATAACTGTTTTATAAATTCTAACTTTCAGATTTTTTGACAGCAGACTGGAAGATAAAAGCTTCTCAACCGAATAATAACAGGCATTTCCCATATTTATTTTGTGTTTAATTTCCTCCCGAGTGTCATTTATATTTGTTACTGTTGCTCCAAGATATTTGAACTTCTCCACTTCTTCAAAAGATAAATTTCCAATTGTTATATTTCCATTTCGTACAATATTCTGGTCACGAGACATAATCATATACTTTCTCTTCTCGGGATTCACTTCCAAACCTATCTCTTTACTTGCTTCCAGTAAAATCCTCGTGTTTTTCCTAATCGTTTGTGGATTTTCTCCTAACATATTCACGTCATCCGCATAGACAAGCAGCTGATGTAACCCGTTCAATTCCAAACCCTCTCTGTTATCCTGGACTTTCCTAATGGCATACTCTAGAGCAAAGTTAAAAAGTAAAGGTGATAGTGCATCTCCCTGCTTTAGCCCACAGTGAATTGGAAACGTATCTGATAGAAACTGACCTATACGAACTCTGCTGTACGTTTCACTGAGACACATTTTAATTAATCGAACTAGTTTCTTGGGAATACCAAATTCAATAAGAATATCATATAAAACTTCTCTCTTAACTGAGTCATATGTCTTTTTTAAATCTATGAATAACTGATGCACTGTACCCTTATACTCCCATTTTTTCTCCATTATCTAGAAGAGTGATTCACACCAGCAAATTTGTACGTGTGTTGTCTTCTCTGACTTCAAGCCTCTCTTTGTGCCGTCTCTGTATTGTTTGCCCCAGTGGAGCAGTCAGTAACATGCTGGTTTGCGACATTGGGGACCCGGGTTCAATTCCTATGAGTATCTTTCTGTTATTACATTACAAACTCGTCATATGAGAAGTTTATTACAATGATCACTCTACATGTCAGCTAATCTTCTTCTTCTTCTTCTTCTTCTTCTTCTTCCCTTCAAGTATTAGGCCAAATGGCCTGTTACGATCTCACAGTTGAATTTTCAATCCAGCGCTTCTTTGGACGACCGAGAGATCTCTTCCCGTTTGGACGATAGTGGAGCATGACTTTTGGGATTCTATCTCTATGCATGTGATGCAGATGATTTACCCAGTTGTTCTGATAATGTTTTACGTGATTAATTACAGGTTATAGTTGTAATTATTCCATTACATCTTCATTGCATTTGTGATCCCATTTCGTATATCCCGCTGTATATCTCATAAATTTCATTTCATTGGCCGTTATTCTGCTTTCGTCTTTCTTCCTCAATGTCCATGCCTCACTGCCGTAACAAAGTACAGGTCTCGCCAAGGTCTTGTAAAGGCGAATTCTAGTATGCCTTTGTACTAGGGAAGGTTTCATAATGGTGTTAATTATTTCCATTCTTTTGGTGTATTTAGAAATTTTCTGTGAAATGTCTACTTTATCGAAAAAAGATAATGTGTATCCAAGATATGTAATATAATTTATCCTTTCTAATAATGTCAGCTAATCTTAGAGTTCTAATATGCTGGTTTCTCTGTTCCAGGTTGAACTGGACAAAAATATAACCATTCTCAAAGACAAGGAACAGGAGTTGGAGAAAGCCATTGAACGGCTATCAGAGCAGCAGCCCCTGGATGTGGACGAGGCTGTTACCACCACAGCACCGCTATATAAGCAGTAAGTGTTGCAGAGGGAGAGAAGAACAATTTCAGTTTCAAGGAGCAGAAGGAGGGGACACGATAATTACAATCACATCTGTGTTTGCAGGTTGCTGAATGCTTTCGCAGAGGAGGCAGCTACAGAGGACGCCATCTACTACATGGGGGAGGCCCTGAGACGTGGGGTGATCGACCTGGACGTGTTCCTGAAGCAGGTCCGCAGCCTGTCGCGCAAGCAGTTCATGCTGAGGGCCCTGATGCACAAGTGTCGCCAGAAGGCAGGGCTAGCTGGATGAGAACTTCCTTATATTCTGTAAGCCTGAAACCACTTGAATGTGCCCTTATAAATTCAGGAAAACTTCATTTTAATCACCTTCCTATATCATAATAGTACATTATGCAACGAGCCTATAATGAAGGTAATTAAGAAGTGAGTATGGATATTTATGAAACGAGCGCAAGCGAGTTTCATAATTTTCATACGAGCTTCTTAATTACCATTATAGGCGAGTTTCATACGACTTTTTATGCTCGACCATATTTCTAACTTGATATTATTAATTTTCTTTGTATCTGACCTTGGCCAATGTCCCGTATGTTGTGAGATTTTGGCAGACGCGAAAGTATTGATTTTTTCCGAGGAACAGATGTTCACATTGACCTTGCTAGGCCATAAGAACCTATAGAGATAACATTGAAATTAAATTAGACATTGAAAAACGAGATGACAAATTGAATTTATTTGAATATTATTTACAATTAACGCTAACGGAACATAACCTTCTGCGACAGTATTGGATTTCCAGCCTCCGTGACTTTTCGCTAATTCTCTTTCGATTGCATATCCGAGAATAATCGATACTTGCGGTTTTATAATGGTAGAAAGCTGACCTGTCATTGGCTGAACAGTTATAACCTGAGTCGTCATTGGCTGAAAGACCTGACCTTTAATGAGTAGGTGTACTTTAATGACATGCATTAAAGGTCTGCTACCAGGTGTATAATTACTACATTTCGGCATGGTCGAGCATAAATCATAATATGTTGATTAAAATGAAGTGTTCCTGAATTTTTATAAAGCCATTTGAAACTTCAAACTCCTTTTTCTAAGAACTAAGAAAATGCACATTCATGGTTATTACTAAGGCTAGGATTTTGATGACCTATAAATCATAAAAAAATGTCCTAAAAACAATGCATTTATGACCTAAGAATCTTTAAAAAATGCCCTTAAAAATGCCCTAAAAGTTGATCTTTCATTCTAAAATTGGCTTAGTAGGAAATAGTAATATGCGTTACAAGAGCGGTATGTTGAAGTTTTCATGTTCGAGGAAAAGTTTGAAAAAGCGAAACGTAGTTGAGCTTTTTTAATTTCCGAGAATTGAAAGAAAACATCCCGCTCATGTATCGTACATTATTTTGTGCGAAGATCGTTTATTACATACCTGAAAGAGGAATTTCTAATTAGTTGCAATGAAATCTCCATCTTGGTTTCTGTTCAATGACGGCAATTTTGGAAAACAAAAATATCTGCATCACGAATGCAGTAACTTTAGTGGAGTTGTGGAGTTTACTTAATTTTTGCAAATATTTAAAAACAATAATTAACAGTGCAATTTAGGTGAAATTGCAGTGGTAAGTTTCCAATTTATAATTATTACTATGTTAAACGTCTCTAAAAATAATATGTTAAAAGCCTAAAGCAGTAAAATCAATATGTCACTTAAGCGGTAAGAAGAGGGAAATTGTTATGTGTGTTACGTTGGGAATACTGAATGTGGAATTTTAGACTTACTGCGGGTTGGTTTTGTGCGGAAACCAAACAAATACGCACGATCTCGCACAAAGGAGTTTTGTGCTACTTAATATTGAGACTAGAAATTAAATTAAATTCTAGTACCAACATTTAAGTTTATTTAATTTTACAAATAAGTCACGGCCAGGAGAGAAGACCAGAAATGTCGAAAAGACAACCTGGTGGCATTGGATAAAAAAAAAAATTAATTTTACATAGTTTTTTCTAAGTGGTACACTTTAATTAATTATTTTACCTGATGTAGTTTCATGTAGCCCATCACAAGGCCACTCTTACACGGAATTAGCAGGTATAGAGGAGTCTATATTGAAGGGGTGGTTGGACTGATCCATTACATGGGGTGTACTATGTTAAAAGGGCAATATCTGTGTAGAAAAACGATTAAAATATTATACAAAATAATATGTATTAGCCACCGACGTAGCTCGGTCGGTTAAGGTGCTTGCCTGCTCTCGGGCGTGGGTTCGATTCCCGTTTGGTTATCTGGTTGGGTTCCCCCCCCCCGAGGTTTTTCCCAACCGTAAGGCAAATGTCAGGTAATCTATGGCGAATCCTCGGCCTCATCTCACCAAATATCATATCACTATCACCAACTCCATCGACACTAAATAACCTCGTAGTTGGTACAGCATCATTAAATAACCAAGTAAAAAATAAAGGGTATTAATGGACAAAATATGTAGACAAAATATCAAAGGAAATATTAATAATCGGGATTTGTGGCCAAAATTAAATGAAAATGCCTCAAAAATGTCCGAATAACACAAAAGATGTTCTTATGAGTTGAAACAGGCAAAAAATGCAAAAAAATGTCCTATGTCTTAAAACACTCAGTTTATCACATAACATATAAATACTAAAGCGGCTATGTTTCTGGCTTACTAGAAAAAGATGCAATTTCATCAAAATCCTAGCCCTAGTTATTACAATTATTGAAAGTACAATAAAATCCCGATTATTCGTCACTCCATTAACCGATTGGTGGATTATCCATCTGTCTTTCTCTTGCTTTTTTTTCTACAGAAATATGTGAAGTACTGTACATTGTATTAGCATATTATTTTCTTCTATAGTGTGCTATTACAAGCCTTTTTCATTACACAGTATGGTCTACTGTTCGAATTGTCGTTCTGTATAACTTCTACATAAAATGTCTTCAACGAGTGTCAAAAAAAATCTTGTTGTGCTAAGTACTTACTTACTGGCTTTTAAGGAACCCGAAGGTTCATTGCCGCCCTCACATAAGCCCGCCATTGGTCCCTATCCTGAGCAAGATTAATCCAGTCTCTACCATCATACCCCTCCTCCCTCAAATCCATTTTAATATTATCCTCCTATCTACGTCTCGGCCTCCCCAAAGGTCTTTTTCCCTCCGGCCTCCCAACTAACAGTCTATATGCATTTCTGGATTCGCCCATATGTGCTACATGCCCTGTCCATCTCAAACGTCTGGATTTAATGTTCCTAATTATGTCAGGTGAAGAATACAATGCGTGCAGTTCTGTGTTGTGTAACTTTCTCCATTCTCCTGTAACTTCATCCCGCTTAGCCCCAAATATTTTCCTAAGCACCTTATTCTCAAACACCCTTATGGCGAAGGGTATCAACATCGGTTAAAAACGCAGTAATCGTAGATTATGAAACGATGGTTAAACAGTAACAGTGGTTAAAATGTAATTTGTGTGCACCATTCATAATCACAGATTACTTAAACATGGCTAGTTGACACCTCATTTAACCAGAGTAAAGTCTATGCTGGTGTACTGTTTCTACAAAATGACTAAAGGAAAGCATCCATACCACTGTAAAGATAATAGTCAATGTCTAAAAATGACTGCGCTCACTCAGTTCTACATCGAAATGAACGTGTCCTACATTTTCGCTTTGCATTTGTTTGCCTTTGGGCGCTGTTATATTTGCGAGTTGCATTTCTTTGCTGTTAGGTTAAAATCGTACAAAATAGAAAATTGAATGCAAAAATGATTATATCCCAATGTGTGGTTGAAGTATCGCTAGACTTAATTACTAGAATTTAAATATATTATATAAAAAGATGGAATATCTATAAAGGAAAAGGATGCAGAAGATTAATAGGAATGTGTATACGATCAAGCACCTCATTTACACGAGGGAACTGTTCATTATCCTAAGATCCATAAATAACCTCTCTTTGTTCAGCCAGTGACATAGAGAAAGAGATGTTAGAGTATTCCCTCTTAAAATACAGAAAATAACAGTTACATAGAATCGTAATACAAGCAGCCGAACCATAGGAGAAATATGACTTTTTGTGTTATTTCAAGTGATCCATTTGTAGATTTTGATAAACGAAATCCCTCCTGAAATTTTCTGTCACCTAATTCCTCTTAAGAATTCTCTCTTTCCACTATAGAAACTTCACGCTCACGCTCTATCAAGTAATTCAAGTACTGTATAATAATAATCGTCTTCGAAATAAACATCTGTGGCTCTGGCCGCCATTTTGCTTTACTTGCTCTACTAATCACTGGTTATCTCTTTTAACTGCTCGAATATGGCCGGTTAGAGATTACTGTGGTTAACCTCCTATTTAAGTCGTAACCGAGGTCGATCCACTGTAAAAATGCTTAACCAGAGGTTAGGTGACAATTTTAACCGGTGGTTACACTAACTGACGTTGATGCATGTGGGCATTAACCTATGTTCCTCTCTCAGAGTGAGAGTCCAAGTTTCACAACCATACAGAAGAAAAGGTAATATAACTGTTTTATAAATTCTAACTTTCAGATTTTTGGACAGCAGACTGGATGATAAAAGCTTCTCAACCGAATAATAACAGGCATTTCCCATATTTATTCTGCGTTTAATTTCCTCCCGAGTGTCATTTATATTTGTTACTGTTGCTCCAAGATATTTGATTTTTCCACCTCTTCGAAGGATAAATCTCCAATTTTTTATATTTCCATTTCGTACGATATTATCGTCACGAGACATAATCATATACTTTGTCTTTTTGGGATTTACTTCCAAACCGATCGCTTTACCTGCTCCAAGTAAAATTCCCATGTTTTCCCTAATCGTTTGTGTATTTTCTCCTAACATATTCACGTCATCCGCATAGACAAGAAGCTGATGTAATTTGGTATTCTTCATTGAAAATAAGTCTGAAAAATTTTTATTTGAACGTCTAATGAACTTAGTTTGCAGCATTTGCTGCACAAGCCACTAGTTAATATTATAGTTTACTTAAAAATGATTTATTTTAAAGTTGTTGTTGTTTTCTAATGCCAGGCGTTTGACAATAAAGTCATTTGACCTCTTGCACTCCAATATTTTTCAAAGATATTATCATGGTCAGCCACTGAAGCACAGATTTTGAGGTGTTCCAAATCCATTTCTTGGTCTGAGTTGCACAATGAACAGTTAGGGGACTGATATATTCCAATTCTATGCAGGTGTTTGGCCAAACAATCATGGCCTGTTGCCAATCTAAATGCAGCTACAGACGATTTCCGTGGTAAATCGGGAATTAACTGTGGATTTTGATGCAGGGAGTTCCATTTTTTCCCTTGGGATTGTGTTATCAAATTTTGTTTGTTGAAGTCTAAGTATGTAGATTTAATAAATCTTTTTACAGAGTAATACGTAGATTTAGTAACAGGTCTGTAAGTAGCAGTGCTGCCCTTCTTTGCTAAAGCATCCGCATTCTCGTTTCCCAGGATTCCACAATGGGATGGTATCCATTGGAATACAATTCTTTTATTGAGTGATATTAATTGAGAGAGCATTTTAGTTATTTCTGCTGTTTGAGATGAAGGTGTGTTTTTAGAGACTATTGATAGAATAGCTGCTTTGGAGTCTGACAATATAACTGCATTCTTAAATTTATTGATGTGGCATAGAAGATTCCTGAGACTTTCACTTATTGCAATGATTTCTCCATCAAAACTTGTTGTTCCATACCCAAGAGATCTATAAAGTGAGAAGAGACAGCACGTAACACCTGCACCGGCACCTTGTTCTCTGGAGATCAAGGATCCGTCGGTGTATAAATGAAGCCAGTTTTGTGGAGGGTATCTAATATTAATTGTCTCTAAAGACAATTGTTTTAGTATTTTAGTGTTTACTTCTGATTTCAGTATTTCTTCTGTTAAATTTAGATTACTCATGACAGACAGAGACACTGCTTATCGTAAATACAGACGGAGCAAGGACGAATTAGATTTTAATACTTACAAAGTTTTAAGAAATAAATGTAATCAAGCAGTAAGAAATGCTAAATTACGCCATGCACATTCCCTTATTCTACCTTCGGTCAGTGTGAAAGAATTGTGGCGTAACCTTAATAACCTGGGTCTAACAAAAGCAAAGCCTCGGGTAGATAACATCAACTTGTCACACAATAGTCTAAATGAACATTTTGTCACTGCTCCACCTGAACCATTACATAAGCAAGAGACTCTTGAATTTCTCAGATCTTACCCCCAACCTGTGTGGGATAAATTCTTCTTTAAATACATTAACCCGACTGACGTAATGAAGACGCTGCGACGTATCAAATCTAAAGCCCAAGGTATAGACAATATAAATATCACTCTCCTGTATAAAATAATAGATGTGATCCTGCCGACTGTCACCCATATATTCAATGCATCTATTATGACTGGGTCCTACCCCTCTCTCTGGAAAATGGCATTAGTGAAACCTTTACCTAAATCTAACACACCTTCTACAGTAAACCAATACAGACCGATATCAATTCTTCCCACTCTTTCAAAAGCATTAGAACATATTGTACATGGACAACTTATGAACTATCTCGACGAACACAAACTCCTTGATGACTATCAATCGGGTTTTAGACATGGACACAGCACTTCTACAGCCCTACTTAAAGTGACTGAGGACATCCGTGAAGCTATGGATAGGGGTGAAGTAACGGCACTAACTCTTCTCGATTTCAGCAATGCCTTTGGTTCTGTTGATATCGACTTGCTTCTTGCAAAGATGAAGGCTTTGCACCTGTCAGACAATACCTTGAGCTGGATGGACTCCTACCTACGTGACCGCCAACAGTGTGTTTCACTTGATAATCAATTCTCCCAATGGAGATGCACAAAGGCGGGAGTGCCGCAGGGCTCCGTATTAGGACCACTACTTTTCTCTATCTACATTAATGACGTATCAAAGAACTTACAGTATTGCCGATATCACCTCTATGCCGACGACCTACAACTTTACATACATTCCAGACCCAATACGATCAATGAATCGATTGACAAGTTAAATTGTGACCTAGCCACTGTCTCCACTTGGGCGGCCAATTTCGGACTCGCACTTAATCCAAGTAAGACTCAAGCCATAATTATTGGACATAAGCGTTTAGTTAACTCCCTTAATAACAGTAATCTTTCAGTTGTTACCCTTAACAACACTCTAATCCCTTATTCATCTGTCGTAAAAAATCTTGGCTTCTTTTTTGATAATAATCTAAGTTGGAATTTTCAAGTTAAAGAAACGATAAAAAAAATCTGTTCCTCCATTCACTGTTTGAGTCGCTTGAGAAACTTCTTGCCCCAGCAACTAAAACTTACCCTAGTGCAAACCCTAGTAACGCCGCACTTCGATTATTGTGACGTTTTGTTAAGTGACCTAAGTTCTGAATTGTCAGTCAAGTTACAGCGAGCTCAGAATATGTGCGTCAGATACGTGTGCAACATCCGACGGTATGATCACATATCACCGTCCTTCGCAAGTCTCTCGTGGCTCCGACTTAAAGAACGTAGAACTTTACACTCTTTGTCTTTACTCTTTCGAATTCTGCACACTTCAACACCAAATTACCTTTCGTCTCGTTTCTCTTATCTATACTCTAACCACGACGTAAATACCAGATCACTTATCTGTGGCACGCTAAGTATACCTCTTCATAGAACATCTTGTTATTCATCATCTTTTACAATATCCACCTCGCGTCAATGGAATTCCTTGTCACAAAGTATTAGGGGCTGCAAGACAATAAACACCTTTAAGAACAGCTTAAAAGATAACCTTATTAGCATTTCACTCCAATCATACTGATTTAAACTATCACTGACTACATTGTTACTTTTTTCTTTAGACATCATCCTGATTGTGCTGTATTTTAATTGTCTCGTAATAATCTCTTTCTATTATCTAATATTATTTGAAATATATTAACATTCTATGTATTTTAGTTTAATTCTGCTACACAGTTCATTTCAGTGTTTAATTAATAGTTCATAGTATTTTGTAAATAACTTTTGTATACATGTAACTCTCATCTAAATCAAATTGTTGGATTCTTTGTAAGTTCATGCATATGTATATACACTTTTTGCTGGTTGAGTGGAAGAGAAGGCCTTACGGCCTTAACTCTGCCAGCTAAAATAAATCATTATTATTATTATTATTATATTCCATATTTAATAGAGTTAAAGGGTTTGGTTTAATTTGTAGGTTTTCTTTTAAATACGGGATATTGATTTTCTGTTTTAATTCTTGAACAATGGATATGAAACTTTTTTGAGTTTTCAATCTACACAGAGGACTGTATGAATGCCAATTGTTTCCTGGTAATCTGATAAGTTTTTCATATTGAATCAGTGCTTTTTCTTCTATTGTCATTTTGATGCTGTTAATGTTAGTGAGGAATCTCATAGAATCTATTAGAGTTGTTTTGATTCCACCAGTAATGAGTCTGAGAGCTTGGTTTTGAACATATTCTATGTCGTTTATGAAAGGTGAAGTAATTAAAATTTCTCCGCAGTATGTCAGCACTGGCAGTATAAACATTTTGTATGTAGTGTTCAAAGTATTCCTAGAGCATCCCCATTTCTTTCCTGCTAGTCTTTTTAGAAGGGAGAATCTTTTACGAGCTTTTTCAGAAATGTATTTCAAATGGTTGCTCCATGTTAACTTACTATCGAAAATAACTCCAAGATATTTGGATTCATAAGTCCTAGGAAGGTGTTGGCCATTGTGTTGGATATTGAATTCTCTTTCTTTTTTACCAAGAGAAAATATTTGGTAGTTACTTTTGCTTAAATTGAGTGTCATCAAATTTGATGTATTCCATTCATGTAGTTGATTTAGAGCTTTAAGAGCAGAATTTTGAATTTTGTCTCTATGTCTGTAAGATCCGGAAGTCCACAAAACTATATCATCTGCAAATAGAGCTGTTTTCATGTTTGATTCCTCTAATAGGGAGGGTAAGTCATTTATATAAATATTGAATAAAGTTGTGCTGAGGACAGCGCCCTGAAGTAGACCTCGATATGTTTGTCTGTAACTATAAAGTGAGTTATTGAATTTAGTGGCAATGAATCTTTGACTAAGGAATTCTGATATCCATCTGAACATATTGCTGGAGATACCTAATTTCTGGAGTTTTAGTAATAATTTATTTCTCCGAACAGAGTCATATGCTAGCTGAAAGTCAATAAATATTGCCAAGGTATCTTCTTTCTTGTTAAAACTGTCTTTTATTTCTTGGCCGAGGCATATGACTTGTTCATTGGTAGAGTGTAGTTGTCGAAAGCCGGCTTGTCTTGGTGATAAAAGATTTTGGGATTCTAAATACCAAGTTAATCTGTTGGAGATCATGGACTCCATGGTTTTTGCTATCATGCTTAATAGTGCTATTGGTCGATAACTATTAACATCATGAGCAGGTTTCCCTTTTTTGTGAATTGGTACAATGATTGCTTTTTTTCCAAGCTGCAGGAATTGAGGTGTTCCATGATAAATTGAAAATGGATAAAAGTACAGACTTGGCTTTTTCCCCCAGATGTTTCAAAAATTCGGAATGAATGTTGTTGGGGCCAGGAGATTTCTTGGTTTTTAAATTTTGTAAAGCTAGAGTTAATTCTTTGGAAGTAAAATTTTGATGAAATATTTCAGGTTTTGTACTAGTAATATTGTTTTTATTATTTTTATGTAATTCTCTTTTGATAAATTTGTCAGTTTTTTTGATATTGGGATGTAATCTGTGAGAGTTTGAGTAGTGTTTATTAAATGCGTTTGCTGTATCTCTACTATCCGTTAGTGTTTTGTTATTATGAATAATAGGTTGGCTAGTATTTTCCTGTGTATTGGAAATATTCTTCAGAAAGTTGTATGTTTTAGCGCTATCGGTTCTGTAATTAATGTTTTCAATAAATTTATTGAAACATTTCTTTTTTGCTGTTATGATTGCTTTTTTAAGAATGGCAGTCATCTTCCTCCAATCTTGAGTATCTTCTGGTGTTTTGCTATGTTCTGCTTTGGTTCTTGCTTTATCTCTATCTTGTTTCAATAAATTCAGGTTTTCTGTCCAGAATGGGGTGTATTTTTTTGGTTTGCCTCGTGGAATGTGCTTTTTTGCAATTTTAAGAACAGATTCACAGAAATATTTGTTCAATCTATCTGAGTTTGTATTTTCCATTAGTGGTGTGTTGACCTTGAGGTGTTCGTCGAGTTCTGTTGTAAATAGTTTCCAATCCGCTTTCTTAAAGTTCCATGTTGATTTGTTATTGTAGGCTCTTTTCTTCGGTTTTGGTGGAGATGGATAGAAGCAATGATGACTCTATGGCCAGATCCAGGGTCTTCAATTATTTTTTTCTTGGTTTCGTGATGGATATCTGATGTTACTAGTAATAAGTCTGGATTTGTACCAGAACCAGAATAATGAATGAAAGTAGGGGGATCTTCTTTTCTGTAGACAAGTTCTGCGGTTGTAGTATTTAGGAGGTCCATGATCATTTCTCCAGGTTGGTTTACATTATCGTAGCCCCAAAGTTGGGAGTGGGCGTTAAAGTCACCAATTATGAATGTTTTAGGTTGTATATCAAACAAAGTTAGATCGAGGGGATTATTAGGTGGGTTATAGGCACTGTAGATTGAAATGTTGTTGATTTTTCCATACTTCAATTTTTATTAGTTCTAATTTGTCTTGATTATCCATTTCTTTTATGATTTGGAAATTTGTAATTAATTTCTTTGATGTACCTGCGAGAATTCCACTACTGATCTGCCTGCCTTTGGGTAACAGTTTCATATTAAAACCTTTAAAATTAAAATATTTTAATTGGTCAGCATTAAGGTTTGCTTCTTGAATAAGGAAGATATCTGTATTATTATCTGAGAGTATATTGGCTAGTTCAGTCTTCTTGGCTGATGTCATACCGCCGGCATTCCATTGTAAGATGTTTAGTTGATTCTGTACCATTAAAGTAGTCCCCGCCCAGAGATCCGAATGGGGGACTATTTTACCTCAGGATAATTTTACTTTAATGGTACTCATTTCATATTGGAGTGAAAAATGGCAAGTTGTAGCCGATTTAAGTGAACACCATATTTTAACGTTTTGGTGGCTACTTCATTCACATTTATTTTAAAGTTTGTCACACACACAGAATGATACCACATCATCGTGCGAAGACTATAGGTGAATTTTTGTCAACAGTGAATGGCTGGCTACCAGCAATTGATATGTTTCCGATTAATGTTTTAACTACTTTTGAATGCTTCAACGACAATGCACAATACATAGCTTAAATTTCGTTTCTAGTTTTCTTCTCTGTGTGTAAGGTTCAGTGTTCATTCCTGTGTTGTATTGGTTGCATTGCATAGCAGCGTGAAGAGAAACAATGCCGAAAGCTTCTTTAATGCATTCCTGGCCAGTGGATTATAATGATCTTATTTATGACGGGAAAATAATTTTTTGTTGTTTATGTAATAAACTGGCAAGATTTAGACATTTTCTTTGTTACGGTAGGCAAGCCGGTAACTGATTGATTAGTGTTGAGTGGTGTTCTCAGATTGTTTGAGGCTAACTCAGCCACAGATTAGCCCAAGTCTATTTTTAAGTTGAAGAGGTGAAAAAATTCAAATATCTTGGAGCAACAGTAATAAATATAAATGACACTCGGGAAGAAATAAAACAGAGAATAATTTTAAATGAAATGATTTTAACAGACAAAAGACATAGCCGCGTAACTGTTGAAAATGTGGAAAAAATCTTGATAACATATTGTGCTACTAACAGGGATTCTGTGAACAGGGATTGCTCTTGAGGAACTCTAGACATCATCTTGTAAGATCCAAAATTGCTGCCGCATTAAGAAATAAGGGCTGGATAGTAGAAGAAGAAATCTCCTGTCTAACCGAAAATGGATCAACGAGACGAGTAGATATTTTAGCGTACACTGCTGACACTAAACAGGGCATCGTTGTGGACCCCACGATACGTTTTGAAGTAGGATGTCATCAGTCAGCCGAGGTCCACCTTGAGAAGAAGTCGATCTATGAGCCTACAGTCAACTATTTCAAGCTGAAATATGCCTCAATTCACGTTGAGGTATTCGGCTTGCTCATAGGTGCTCGAGGGACTATACCAGCTTTTTTCGAAGATTTTCGACGGCAGTTTGCTCTGCCAACATCTCTGAGGGATGACATTGTGATAATTGTGTTAAAAAATCCTGCCAAATGCTGATTAATCACATGGTGCCACATTAATAGCAATTGTAATTTTTCACGCCCTTTTCTTTGTTCTCCTTCTTTAAAATTAAATATCTATGTTTACATATGTATATTAATTTTTTTTTTGAGGATATACTGAGTCTGTAAGGGCTACCCTCAACGGGGGGCAGTTGAATATTATTATTATTATTATTATTATTATTATTATTATTATTATTATTATTGAAAACAAATAACATGTGATGCATGTAGTTATAAACATAAAAATGTAAAAATATTTATTTTCATGCATAACTAATCGTTTTGTGGCCCATTTTAGATACCAAAAATAAAAATTTTTTCTTGTCTAAAATTGAAGAATAGTGCCTATTTACATCATTTTGTAACCTTTTGCCTAAAACGTCAATTTTTCATGCCTAAAATTCCGAGATCTAGCCAGGCCTATAACATATTAGATATACTTTACAGTATGGGACTTGTTGATTTTAGTCCTCCTTTGAAAGCTTATTTAAGCTAATGTCTGTGTTTTGCATTTTATAACTATTTTCAGCAGTATGCACAACAAACACGAAGATTATTTGGATGTTGCAGATGGTTACCAGATATGTGAGAAAGACAGTTTTTTGTCCACACTTCTGGATGAAGAAAACGCTTAGAGGAACATTCAGGATAAATGCAGATGTGCAACATGTCACAATACAGGTGTGTGGCACATTTTACAGTGATTATTACGTGGTGATATATACAAATACTGGTAAGCAAAAAATAATATATAATGAATAAATGTTTGTGATATTGTAACAGATTTCATATTTTGTATGAAAAATTGAGATTACGTAACAATAGAACAAGTTATCGAAATTCGCGAAGAATTACAAACCAATTGAGAAACGAAGCATAGAATATTGTGTAGGAGGATAAAAGGATGAAGATTAATATTTGTTTGAAAATTTGGGTACAGCACGTTCAACAAATGCAATGTAACATGTTACCAGAACTGTATACTGAGGAATAAAGCCACCCGTGGAACATGCACAGTTTCTTGGAAGAAAAGTTAACTAAATTATTAACTTATACTTAAATTAATATAGTTAAGGTAACAATAAATTTGAAACAAGTATTACTGAGGCATGATAGGAAATACTGTAAAATGTATTTTAAAACTTACTGTATACAGCAGAAGTAATAGCAAATACCTTACTATAATAATACCGGACAGCTAGCAGTTTTGTGTGTGAACAATGCTGGTGCTGCTACCTAGGCAGCCGGTGTGGAGATACTTGCAAAACAAGCTGTAATCAACTGCAATGTATATTGTTGCTGGGATAGTTAATAGTTTTATTGTATATGTGCTGTTTATAATTGTGACAATTGCAGCATTACAAATTGCTCCAAATCGTACTTTCGATTTCTGACAGTTCATAAAACGTGAGTCAACAACATTCTTTAGTAGGCCTAATGCCTGTGTCTCTGTGTTGATAGAACAATAAAAATTAGCTTTTTTATTTAGGCCTAACAAATGAATAGAATTTAAAATATATTGGAAATTTTAAGGTTTTAGCAAATTAAGTTTTATTGTTGTCCACATGCCTTTACTAATAATCATTACAAGCATCAGAATACTACCATTTTTTTTTTGCAGTTGGCAGCAATGGGTATATAAAACATTATTATAAATTCATTCCTAATGTCAGAACTAATTTTGTCTCACTAAAGCAAAGAAAAAATATGTAACAATAATTACGGAAAGTAATATGAAGTATGCAATATTTCTCATAATATACAACTTTGATATAGGATAATAATTTTACATTAAACACTATTCAACATTTCTTAAGTGTTTCATATATTATTCCACATTACTAACTCATGTTTTAAACAATAGTCCGAATCTCTCTATGTTAATATTTGTATTTGTGGACGTAATTCCACGCCGCTCCGCTAGATGTCAGGTCCGCGATATTTCGCACTCATGTCAGTGCTGCTAGTATACAGCTGTCCGGTATTATTATAGCAAGGTATTTAGTAATAGAGTATGAAAAATTAAAATGAAATTGTAGAACATACAGAAAGAAGTAGTGGTACAGACTTCACGAACCTAACCCAGTGACAGACTGCAGTCTCTAATCACGATTATTGGGACAGACTGCAGTCTCTAATCATGATTATTTACCTAAACGGATTCATGGTTTTAGTGTGTACACATCTAATCTCAATCAGCATAGCCTGTTTCCAGAACTAGATAATAGTGCGGTGCACTGTCTACTAAAAGAAAAATTTTGGTAGTAATATTTTGCGAAAGCACCTGCTTGCACTCCATTAATATATTTGTTCTTACTGAAAAATGCTGTTTTGTAGACTTACGAGGTTTTGAAAACAATGATGATATATATTCCATTTTATGGATGATAATAGAGAAAATAGTTGAATGATGTCAGGTGAAATGGAAGTATTCAAAGAATTCTCTCCTTTTCTTTATTCTACTATTTTCTTTTACCTCTTTTCTGAACTTCTGCTGGTTCATCATCTCTAAATTTGCCAAGGATAGTAATGAAGAATTAGTGTGTTGATAAGAGAAATTGAAATATCTAGGGAAAATATGTTACAGTATCATATTTATTCATCACAAATTGCACTTGGACGTGCTGGGATTTGAACCAGGGTCTTCGGTATGGAAAACCAGTGGCTAGCATAGAATGATGGCAGACAAAGCGGAAATACCCTAAAAACCTGATCCAACATTTTTTTAATCACAAACTTCAATTTGGACTTAAAGGTTTGAAATTCTTAAATATTTCAAGAAAGCTGATGGGAATGTGTGTCTCATAAACCTCTAATCACTGTAAAATGTTTAGTTGGCCAGCTTTATTAGTGGAACTTTGAGTGCAATTGTTCTGTAATTAAAATCAGTGCGTGAAGTCTGCTATTTATGCCCTTAGTTAATTTCAGTATCATTACTAGTGACTGGATTTTTATGTAATTACACATTATATTCCTTTCAACCTAACCGTACATAAGTAATAAATCTTTGCGAATCTTGTAATTACCATTAATATATTAAAATTTGATACTACATATTTTTACATATTTACCCCCACATTACATATTATGGCTTGGTATTACATAAATCTACATATTTAGAGGTTTTATTCATTTTTACTTCTCTAAAAGGGGAAAAAAACAACTTCTGCTGGGGAAGTTTACAATTTGAAATACACAGATTTAAAAAGCCTTTTTACCTACCCGAGAAAGAATATATTTCGGGACGAAACATAATGTCCTTAGTTCCAGGAAGTAATAGAGGTACTCACCCCATACCGCCCACTGTAAATATGAGTGAACAAAAGGCAACCTTTCTCATACAACTACCTTGTATTGTAAAAATCACTCAGAAAGCAGTGTTGCTTTCATGCAGTGGAGTGGGATGAGGATGACATGATTTGTCTAGAACTATAATTGTTCTGCACACGTCTTAACAAGCCGTTCCCATGCAATTTGCAACCTTACCCACCCTCTTCCTAATCCTTCCAGGGAAAACCCGTGTCAAGTCT
The DNA here is from genome assembly GCF_040183065.1 of Periplaneta americana. NCBI lineage: Eukaryota > Metazoa > Arthropoda > Insecta > Blattodea > Blattidae > Periplaneta > Periplaneta americana. The sequence continues at coordinate 319,088 of NC_091124.1, read as the reverse complement.
GGCATGAGCCGCAATAAAGTAGCCGACTTTTGAAAAGAAGCTGGAGTGAAGGAACAAACTGGAAAGATATTGAAAGAATAAAATAAATAGCTTTTCAGATTATTGCATGACCTCTTTACTTTGAATAAAATTATTGATTGTGATGGATGAAGCTTTCACTACAGATGGAAAAATAGTAATGTGTCAAGTGTGCGGTAAAAAAGTCGGGTGCTCTATGAAATCACAACTGGAGAGTCTTACCTATCCCATACCTGCCAGATATTGATATTATATATTTTCATGATTTTACATATTTTGGTACATATTCAGCTTATTTTTCTTACATAAATATGTACATATTTCACACCTTGCTATTACATAAAAATCCGGTCCCTAATCATTACAGTGATTTTATCTGTTAGTGCGAAATATTCGCTAAGTTGTACTGAACAGATTTTGTTCTAAATACGCGTACATTTTGTATTGCTTGATTTTTTTTTCTTTTTGTATTTGGTACAGTTCGTAGTTACCGATACCTACCTATAATTACCTAGTGATATTTTAGTTGTGTAATATAATAAACTGAACAGCGTATACACTTGTGCATATAGTCATGGCCTTCTGCAGTTTTTCAGGTACTTTTGAAGTCTTGATATTACAGTGGGCCAGAATGATCCATACTGCTGTAATCAAAGCTGCAATATAAGGGATAACACAATAACTGACTAGCATTGCAACCTCACAGAAACAGCCCATGTATGTGCTTTTGTATACAGCGACTTTATCTGTGATATATTTCTGCTTGACTTTTTTCCCAGCCTTAAAGCAATTAAATTTTCTGCCTTAGCTTTCTAATGTGAATATCTTTTTCATTGAAATATAATTATTATGTAAAATGCCAAAGAAAAGAGATAACATAGATACCACATGAGAGAGAGAGAGAGAGAGAGAGAGAGAGAGAGAGAAATAACTCGCCCGGCCTTAAGGATGACCACGAGGATCCGGAAATTAATAGCAAACAAATATGATCAATTAATTATGAATATTGTTATAAAAATAAAATGTAATAATTAAGCACCATTGATTATCAATTATAAAATAAAATCTTAGAAGTTGACTATAAAATTATACTTACAAATAAAATATTTTATTTAAAATTAGCATATCCTTAATTAAGGCCTTCTGAGTGGTATAAATGAAACTGTATAATCTGCAGGGAATCTTTAAGAATTTGCGAGATGATTTTTTGAATTTCAAAAGATGATATTGATAATTGTTTTAAAAAATTATATGTAAATTTTGGTAAAGAACTCCGAGCACCAAAGAACAAACCTGTCACTGACCAATTGAAGAGAGGGATGTTATGCTTGGCACTGAGGTACGGAATACAAGGTTCATAAATGGCCCTCTTTTCCTGATCAACCTGATGAGCTTGGTTTAGATCTCTCTCCATGTGTATAGTTGGATCTATGATAATAGCCTTTTGTTGTTGCCTGTTTATTGCTATTATATCCGCTCTTCTGTGAGAGTCGTCTTCAGAAATGCAGTGGACCTCTTCATGAACTTCCCAACCCTTATTCCTCAGAAGACAGGTGATAGCTCCACGGACTCTATGATGCCTGTTGTTACGCAATAACTCTCCTTTCCCACAGAAGCCCAACACGTGGCCAAGAGTTTCTCTTTCTTCCCATCATGCTTTACTATTGAACTTATTAGTTTACTCATTTTTCGCTGGGTCTTCACATATTTGTCGCATTAGTTCGTATTTGGAACATTCAGAAAGTAGAAGTAGTAGTAATCTAATGCCCAAATGCTTGGATATATTCCATTTGCTTTCTTGCTCCCCAATAAAGTTCAGTAAGCATTCTTGTAGATGATGTCTTGAGAGCTGAACAACTCGACGAGCAATCCTTATTCATTGTAGAATACTTCACGACATAGGATACAATTTGGAGAGTCGAAGATTCCAATTTTATAAAGATGTGCAGTGTGCAGCCAAATAGTCGTGACCTGTTAACAATGTAAATGTTGCAGCAGCATCAAGTCTTTGGTGTCCGGGAATTAAGTATTTATTTTGCAATATAGCTGCCCATGATTTGTCATTATTTTGAATTTTCAAATGCTCCAACAGTTCTTTCTGGACGTTTCTTTTAATTATTTTTGCAGAATGATAGGGTAAAGTTTGATTTGGTTTCCGTAAAATTTTGGTGCCCTTTTTGCTTTTTCTTCTTTTTTTTTTTAAGTAGGCTATTTTACGACGCGCTATCAACATCTCAGGTTATTTAGTGTCTGAATGAGATGGAGGTGATAATGCCGGTGAAATGAGTCCAGGGTCCAACACTGAAAGTTACCCAGCATTTGCTCATATTGGGTTGAGGGAAAACCCCGGAAAAAACCTCAACCAGGTAACTTACCCCGACTGGGAATCGAACCTGGGGCACCTGGTTTTGCCGCCAGACGTGCTGACCATTACTCCACAGGTGTGGACCCCATTCTTTCCAACACAGCTTCATTTCTTATTCTGTCTGTTCATTTCACACGCTACACTTCTCTCCATATATTAATTTCAAATGCTTCTAGTTGTTTTAAAAATTCAAATTGCAAAACTGTCCGTTCTATGGTTTATCTCGTGTCATCTTGAATCACAATTGACCTCTCTTCAGGCTGCGTTGGGCAGCTGTGCTGTTCACTGGCACATATACTGATGTTCTGAAAGTGGGCCTTAGCAAAATAAATGCACTGTACATATTCTTGAATTGCCCATTTCTTTAAATATGTCTTTTTTCCAGTCTGTCTCCTGATTTTTTATTACTCACTATATTATATAAAAAAATGATTAGAAATTTTCGCTGAAATGAAATGGCCTTAGGCATGCTGATGTTTTAAATATGATATCTCTGTTCATGAGACATTTGTACATCTGCAGACATTTTCTGGATTTCATTGAAATGAAACTAACAAAGTGTTAGAAACACCAGGATCAGCCTGTAACTCAAAGCCTGGGGAATTGTGTGACAATTCGACTGCAATGTTGCACTGCTATTCTGATATATTAAAAAGTGTAAATTGATATATAAAGGAATTTTTTATTCTGTATATAAAACATGTACTGTAAAAGTGGAATTAATAAATGCTTTGAATTGTAGTTATTGTTTTGATACTTGAACATCACTTTCTCTTAGAAAGGTTGGTTGCTAATGCTCGGAATTTTCCGTCTTGCATCGCAGTAGTAATTAACTCCATCTTTTTCAGCTGAAATTCAGAAAAGGACTGCCTCCGTGGTCTGTTGGTCAGCATGGTGACTTCCAGATCTGGAGGTCCAGGGTTCGATTCCTGGGCTTGGCTTTCGGTGCTACTCAAGTTTACAATTCTTTAAAAACATTGTCAATTGAGAATTTTGATTATCATATAGGTGCCATATGAAATGTTTGCTTTTGTTTATCGAGAGTTATATGACCAGTCTTACTACAATTTGTATGTGTTTTGCTATCAATGGCCAATCTTCTACTGGTAAGATTTGGCAAGAGAGAGATGAAATTGAATTTCAAATTGAAATTCAAATTCAAATTTATTTACAATTTACATTTGAAATGAATACATGTGAATATATACCCGAAATGAGCATATGCTCGTGCTTGGGTACAGTCCAGTAGTCTGCATAAATTTTACAGGGATCAAATAATGCTGATGATAGAAATGATAGTAATAATAATAATAATAATAATAGCAGCATAATCGTGACAGAAATGATACAAAGATTGTAATACAAAATAATTCATTAATAATAATTAGACTTCGTGGAATTGCCACGAGAATCGCAAGGTTTACTGCGCACGCGGTATAGACTGTATGAGAAGGGGGCATGCAAAGGATGGAGTATGCCTCTGATGTAAACACTGAGCACTATACTGCGGTTACAATAAAACCTGTATCCTGCATTCAAGAAATATAATGAATGATCATTGAAGTAGGAAATATCTAAACATGTAAATACACAATTATTTTATAGCGAGATATATTAACTCTTAAAATTTAATGTAAGATACATCATCCTTGAATATGTGCATTGCAGTGAAGAGTTACGTACATTTTGAGCAACTGCAAAATGA